>NW_024104119.1:0-7900 GCF_003945595.2 Pipra filicauda
CTGGTGGAAAGAGCTGCTGATCCCTTTTTTCAGCCCTACGCTGGAATGACCGGTCCCACCTCCTAAAAAATTTACTACAAATGAAGATTCCTGCCAGACAAAAGGTGCCACCACAGAAACCTCTTGCTGCCCAAAAAGTGCCCGGGCTGACCCAAAAACCACCTGCAAGCCAAAGTTCCAGACTTTTTTTCCTGGTGGAAAGAGCTGCTGATCCCTTTTTTCAGCCCTGCACTGTAAAGGCCGGTCCCACCTCCTGAAAACTTTAGTCCAAATAAAGATTACTGCCAGACAAAAGGTGCCATTACAGAAATCTCTTTACTACCCAAGAAGTTCCCAGGTTGCCCAAACAACTACAGCTCCAAGCCAAAGCTTCAAGACTTTTTTTCCTGGTGGAAAGAGCTGCTGATCCCCTTTTTCAGCCCTGCACTGAAATCACTGGTCCCACCTGCCTAAAAAATTTACTACAAATGAAGATTCCTTCCAGACAAAAGGTGCCACCACAGAAACCTCTTGCTGCCCAAGAAGTGCCCAGGCTGTCACAAAAACTGCACCTCCAAGCCAAAGGTTCCAGACTTTTTTTCTTGGTGGAAAGAGCTGCTGATCCCTTTTTTCAGCCCTGCACTGCAATGGCCGGTCCAACCTCTTTAAAAATTCAGTCCAGTTGAAGATTCCTGCCAGACAAAAGGTGCCACCACAGAAACCTCTTGCTGCCCAAGAAGTGCCCAGGCTACCCAAACAACTACACCTGAAGCCAAAGTTCCAGACTTTTTTTCCTGGTGGAAAGAGCTGCTGATCCCTTTTTTCTGCCCTGCACTGCAATGGCCGGTCCAACCTCCTGAAAAATTCAGTGCAATGAAGATTCCTGCCAGACAAAAGGTGCCACCACAGAAACCTCTTGCTGCCCAAGAAATGCCCGGGCTGCCCCACCAACTGCACCTCCAAGCCAAAGGTTCCAGACTATTTTTCCTGGGGGAAAGAGCTGCTGATCCCTTTTTTCAGCCCTGCACTGCAATGACTGGTCCCACCTCCTGAAAAATTTACTACAAATGAAGATTCCTGCCACACAAAAGGTGCCACCACAGAAAACTCTTGCTGCCCAAGAAGTGCCCAGGCTGCCCTACCAACTACACCTCCAAGCCAAAGCTTCCAGACTTTTTTTCCTGGTGGAAAGGGCTGCTGATCCCTTTTTTCAGCCCTGCACTGCAATGGCCGGTCCCACCTCCTGAAAAATAGAAATCCAAATGAAGATTCCTGCCTGACAAAAGGTGCCACCACAGAAACCTCTTGCTGCCCAAGAAGTGCCCAGGCTGCCCCAAAAACTGCACCTCCAAGCCAAAGCTTCCAGACTTTTTTTCTTGGTGGAAAGAGCTGCTGATCCCTTTTTTCAGCCCTGCACTGCAATGGCCGGTCCAACCTCTTGAAAAATTCAGTCCAGATGAAGATTCCTGCCAGAGAAAAGGTGCCACCACAGAAACCTCTTGCTGCCCAAGAAGTACCCAGGCTGCCCCAACAACTGCACCTCCAAACCAAAGCTTCCAGACTTTTTTTCCTGGGGGAAAGAGCTGCTGATCCCTTTTTTCAGCCCTGTACTGCAATGGCCGGTCCCACCTCCTGAAAAATTTCATCCAACTGAAGATTCCTGCCAGACAAAAGGTGCCACCACAGAAACCTCTTGCTGCCCAAGAAGTACCCAGGCTGCCCCAACAACTGCAACTCCAAACCAAAGCTTCCAGACTTTTTCCTGGTGGAAAGAGCTGCTGTTCCCTTTTTTCAGCCCTGCACTGCAATGGCCTGTCCAACCTCCTTGAAAATTTACACAAATGAAGATTCCTGCCAGACAAAAAGTGCCACCACAGAAAATTCTTCCTGCCCAAAAAGTGCCCAGGCTGCCCCAACAACTGCACCTGAAGCCAAAGCTTCCAGACTTTTTTTCCTTAGGGAAAGAGCTGCTGTTCCCTTTTTTCAGCCCTGCGCTGCAATGACTGGTCCATCCTCCTGGAAAAAAGAATGCAAATGAAGATTCCTGCCAGACAAAAGGTGCCACCACAGAAACCTCTTGCTGCCCAAGAAGTGCCCAGGCTGCCACAAAAACTGCACCTCAAGGTCAAAGCTTCCAGACTTTTTTTCCTGGTGGAAAGAGCTGCTGATCCCTTTTTTCAGCCCTGCACTGCAATGGCCGGTCCCACCTCCTGAAAAATAGAATCCCATGAAGATTCCTGCCACACAAAAGGTGCTACCACAGAAAGGTCTTGCTGCCCAAGAACTGCCCAGTCTGCCCCAACAACTACAACTCATGGCCAAAGGTTCCAGACTTTTTTTCCTGGGGAAAGAGCTGCTGTTCCCTTTTTTCAGCCCTGCACTGCAATGGCCGGTCCAACCTCTTGAAAAATTCAGTCCAGATGAAGATTCCTGCCAGAGAAAAGGTGCCACCACAGAAACCTCTTGCTGCCCAAGAAGTGCCCAGGCTGCCCTACCAACTGCACCTCCAAGGGAAAGCTTCCAGACTTTTTTTCCTGGTGGAAAGAGCTGCTGATCCCTTTTTTCAGCCCTGCACTGCAATGACTGCTTCCACCTCCTGAAAAATTGAATGCAAATGAAGATTCCTGCCACACAAAAGGTGCCACCACAGAAACCTCTTGCTGCCCAAGAAGTGCCCAGGCTGCCCTACCAACTGCACCTCCAAGACAAAGATTCCAGGCTTTTTTTCTTGGTGGAAAGAGCTGCTGATCCCTTTTTTCAGCCCTGCACTGCAATGGCCGGTCCAACCTCTTGAAAAATTCAGTGCAGATGAAGATTCCTGCCAGAGAAAAGGTGCCACCACAGAAACCTCTTGCTGCCCAAGAAGTGCCCAGGCTGCCCCAACAACTACACCTGAAGCCAAAGGTTCCAGACTTTTTTTCCTGGTGGAAAGAGCTGCTGATCCCTTTTTTCTGCCCTGCACTACAATGGCTGGTCCAACCTCTTGAAAAATTCAGTCCAGATGGAGATTCCTGCCAGACAAAAGGTGCCACCACAGAAGCCTCTTGCTGCCCAAGAAGTGCCCAGGCTGCCCCAACAACTGCATCTCCAAGCCAAAGGTTCCAGACTATTTCTCCTGGGGGAAAGAGCTGCTGATCCCTTTTTTCAGCCCTGCACTGCAATGACTGGTCCCACCTCCTGAAAAATTGAATGCAAATGAAGATTCCTGCCAGACAAAAGGTTGCATTACAGAAATCTCTTTGCTACCCAAGAAGTTCCCAGGTTGCCCAAACAACTACAGCTCCAAGCCAAAGCTTCCAGACTTTTTTTCCTGGTGGAAAGAGCTGCTGATCCCTTTTTTCAGCCCTGCACTGAAATCACTGGTCCCACCTCCTGAAATATTTACTACAAATGAAGATTCCTTCCAGACAAAAGGTGCCACCACAGAAACCTCTTGCTGCCCAAGAAGTGCCCAGGCTGCCCCACCAACTGCACCTCCAAGCCAAAGGTTCCAGACGTTTTTTCTTGGTGGAAAGAGCTGCTGATCCCTTTTTTCAGCCCTGCACTGCAATGGCCGGTCCAACCTCCTTAAAAATTCAGTCCAGATGAAGATTCCTGCCAGACAAAAGGTGCCACCACAGAAATCTCTTGCTGCCCAAGAAGTGCCCAGGCTGCCACAAAAACTTTACCTCCAGGCCAAAGCTTCCAGACTTTTTTTTCCTGGTGGAAAGAGCTGCTGATCCCTTTTTTCAGCCCTGTACTGCAATGGCCGGTCCAACCTCTTGAAAAATTCAGTCCAGATGAAGATTCCTGCCAGACAAAAGGTGCCACCACAGAAACCTCTTGCTGCCCAAGAAGTGCCCAGGCTGCCCTACCAACTGCACCTCCAAGGCAAAGCTTCCAGACTATTTTTCCTGGGGGAAAGAGCTGCTGATCCCTTTTTTCAGCCCTGCACTGAAATGACTGGTCCCATCTCCTGGAAAATAGAAATCCAAATGAAGATTCCTGCCAGACAAAAGGTGCCACCACAGAAATCTCTTTGCTTCCCAAGAAGTGCCCAGGCTGCCACAAAAACTTTACCTCAAGGCCAAAGCTTCCAGACTTTTTTGTCCTGGGGGAAAGAGCTGCTGATCCCTTTTTTCAGCCCTGCACTGCAATGCCCGGTCCAACGTAATGGAAAATTCAGTCCAGATGAAGATTCCTGCCAGAAAAAGGTGCCACCACAGAAAACTCTTGCTGCCCAAGAAGTGCCCAGGCTGCCCTATCAACTGCACCTCCAAGCCAAAGGTTCCAGACTATTTTTCCTGGGGGAAAGAGCTGCTGATCCCTTTTTTCAGCCCTGCACTGACATGACTGGTCCCACCTCCTGAAAAATTGAATGCAAATGAAGATTCCTGCCAGACAAAAGGTGCCACCACAGAAAACTCTTGCTGCCCAAGAAGTGCCCAGGCTGCCCCATCAACTACACCTCAAGGTCAAAGCTTCCAGACTTTTTTCCTGGTGGAAAGAGCTGCTGATCCCTTTTTTCAGCCCTGCACTGCAATGGCCGGTCCAACCTCTTGAAAAATTCAGTCCAGCTGAAGATTCCTGCCAGACAAAAGGTGCCACCACAGAAACCTCTTGCTGCCCAAGAAGAGCCCAGGCTGCCACAAAAACTGCACCTCTAAGCCAGAGCTTCCAGACGTTTTTTTCCTGGTGGAAAGAGCTGCTGATCCCTTTTTTCAGCCCTGCGCTGGAATGACCGGTCCCACCTCCTAAAAAATTTACTACAAATGAAGATTCCTGCCAGACAAAAGGTGCCACCACAGAAACCTCTTGCTGCCCAAAAAGTGCCCGGGCTGCCCCAAAAACCACCTGCAAGCCAAAGTTCCCGACTTTTTTTCCTGGTGGAAAGAGCTGCTGATCCCTTTTTTCAGCCCTGCACTGTAAAGGCCGGTCCCACCTCCTGAAAACTTTAGTCCAAATAAAGATTACTGCCAGACAAAAGGTGCCATTACAGAAATCTCTTTGCTACCCAAGAAGTTCCCAGGTTGCCCAAACAACTACAGCTCCAAGCCCAATCTTCAAGACTTTTTTTCCTGGTGGAAAGAGCTGCTGATCCCTTTTTTCAGCCCTGCACTGAAATCACTGGTCCCACCTCCTAAAAAATTTACTACAAATGAAGATTCCTGCCAGACAAAAGGTGCCACCACAGAAGGATCTTTGCTGCCAAGAAGTGCCAAGGCTGCCCCAACAACTACACTTGAAGCCAAAGGTTCCAGACTTTTTTTCCTTAGGGAAAGAGCTGCTGTTCCCTTTTTTTCGACCCTGCACTGCATGGCTAGGTTCCAAACCGCGTGAAATTCAGTAGCAATGAAGAGTCCTGCCAGAAACAAAAGGTGCCTCACCAGAAGACCTCTTGCTGCCCAGAAGTGCCCAGGCTGGCCCCAACCCTACACCGAAGCCAAGGTTCCAGCCTTTGTTTCCTGGTGAAGAGCTTGCTGATCATCCCTTTTCTGCCGGGCACTGGAAATGACCGGTCCCAACCTCCTATAAAATTTACTACAAATGAAGATTCCTGCCAGACAAAAGGTGCCACCACAAAAAGGTCTTGCTGCCCAAGAAGTGCCCAAGCTGCCCTACCAACTGCACCTCCAAGCCAAAGCTTCCAGACTTTTTTTCCTGGTGGAAAGAGCTGCTGATCCCTTTTTTCAGCCCTGCACTGCAATGGCCGGTCCCACCTCCTGAAAAATAGAAATCCAAATGAAGATTCCTGCCAGAGAAAAGGTGCCACCACAGAAACCTCTTGCTGCCCAAGAAGTGCCCAGGCTGCCGCAACAACTGCACCTCCAAGCCAAAGCTTCCAGACTTTTTTTCTTGGTGGAAAGAGCTGCTGATCCCTTTTTTCAGCCCTGCACTGCAATGGCCGGTCCAACCTCTTGAAAAATTCAGTCCAGATGAAGATTCCTGCCAGAGAAAAGGTGCCACCACAGAAACCTCTTGCTGCCCAAGAAGTGCCCAGGCTGCCCTACCAACTGCACCTCCAAGGGAAAGCTTCCAGACTTTTTTTCTTGGTGGAAAGAGCTGCTGATCTCTTTTTTCAGCCCTGCACTGCAATGACTGGTTCCACCTCCTGAAAAATTGAATGCAAATGAAGATTCCTGCCAGACAAAAGGTGCCACCACAGAAATCTCTTGCTGCCCAAGAAGTGCCCAGGCTGCCCCATCAACTACACCTCGAGGTCCAAGCTTCCAGACTTTTTTTCTTGGTGGAAAGAGCTGCTGATCCCTTTTTTCAGCCCTGCACTGCAATGGGCGTCCACCGTCCTGAAATAGAATCCCATGAAGATGCCCCTGCCACCAAAAGGGGCCACCACAGAAGGTCATTGCGGGCCAAGAAGTGCCCAAGGCTCCCCAACAACTAAACTCATGGCCAAAGGTTTCCAGACTTTTTTTTCCGGGGGAAAGAGTGCTTTTCCCTTGTTTTCACAAGCCCAACACTGCAATGGTCGGTCCCACCTCCTGGAAAATAGAAATCCAAATGAAGATTCCTGCCAGACAAAAGGTGCCACCACAGAAATCTCTTTGCTTCCCAAGAAGTGCCCAGGCTGCCCCAAAAACTTTACCTCCAGGCCAAAGCTTCCAGACTTTTTTTTCCTGGTGGAAAGAGTTGCTGATCCCTTTTTTCAGCCCTGCACTGAAATGACTGGTCCCACCTCCTAAAAAATTTACTACAAATGAAGATTACTGCCAGACAAAAGGTGCCACCACAGAAACCTCTTGCTGCTCAAGAAGTGCCCAGGCTGCCACAAAAACTGCACCTCATGGCCAAAGTTTCCAGACTTTTTTTCTTGGTGGAAAGAGCTGCTGATCCCTTTTTCAGCCCTGCACTGCAATGGCCGGTCCAACCTCTTGAAAAATTCAGTCCAGATGAAGATTCTTGCCAGAGAAAAGGTGCCACCACAGAAACCTCTTGCTGCCCAAGAAGTGCCCAGGCTGCCCCAAAAACTACACCTGAAGCCAAAGGTTCCAGACTTTTTTTCCTGGGGGAAAGAGCTGCTGATCCCTTTTTTCAGCCCTGCACTGAAATGACTGGTCCCACCTCCTGAAAAATTCACTCCAACTGAAGATTCCTGCCAGACAAAAGGTGCCACCACAGAAACCTCTTGCTGCCCAAAAAGTGCCCAGGCTGCCCCATCAACTACACCTCAAGGTCAAAGCTTCCAGACTTTTTTTCCTGGTGGAAAGAGCTGCTGATCCCTTTTTTCAGCCCTGTACTGCAATTGCCGGTCCAACATCTTTAAAAATAGAATCCCAATGAAGATTCCTGCCAGACAAAAGGTGCCACCACAGAAACCTCTTGCTGCCCAAGAAGTGCCCAGGCTGCCCCATCAACTACACCTCAAGGTCAAAGATTCCAGACTTTTTTTCCTGGGGGAAAGTGATGCTGTTCCCTTTTTTCAGCCCGACACTGCAATGGTCGGTCCCACCTCCTGGAAAATAGAAATCCAAATGAAGATTCCTGCCAGACGAAAGGTGCCACCACAGAAATCTCTTTGCTTCCCAAGAAGTGCCCAGGCTGCCACAAAAACTTTACCTCAAGGCCAAAGCTTCCAGACTTTTTTTTCCTGGTGGAAAGAGCTGCTGATCCCTTTTTTCAGCCCTGTACTGCAATGGCCGGTCCAACCTCTTGAAAAATTCAGTCCAGCTGAAGATTCCTGCCAGACAAAAGGTGCCACCACAGAAACCTCTTGCTGCGCAAGAAGAGCCCAGGCTGCCACAAAAACTGCACCTCCAAGCCAAAGGTTCCAGACGTTTTTTCTTGGTGGAAAGAGCTGCTGATCCCTTTTTTCAGCCCTGCACTGCAATGGCCGGTCCAACCTCCTGAAAAATTCAGTCCAGATGAAGATGCCTGCCAGACAAAAGGTGCCACCACAGAAACCTCTTGCTGCCCAAGAAGTGCC
>NW_024104120.1:0-7146 GCF_003945595.2 Pipra filicauda
TGCCCCAACAACTGCACCTCAAAGCCAAAGCTTCCAGACTTTTTTTCCTGGTGGAAAGAGCTGCTGTTCCCTTTTTTCTGCCCTGCACTGCAATGGCCGGTCCCACCTCCTAGAAAAATTTCTCTAAATGACGATTCCTGCCAGACAAAAGGTGCCACCACAGAAAGCTGTTTGCTTCTCAAGAAGTGCCCAGGCTGCCCCACCAACTGGACCTCAAAGCCAAAGCTTCCAGACTTTTTTTCCTTAGGGAAAGAGCTGCTGTTCCCTTTTTTCTGCCATGCGCTGCAATGGCCGGTCCCACCTCCTGGAACATTGAATCCAAATGAAGATTCCTGCCAGAAAAAGGGTGCCACCACCGAAAGTTCTTGCTGCCCCAGAATTGCCTAAACTGCCCCAACAACTGCACCTGAAGCCAAAGGATCCCGACTTTTTTATTCCTTAGGGAAAGAGCTGCTGTTCCCTTTTCTCAGGCCTGAGCTACAATGGCCTGTCACAACTCCTTCAAAATTTTCTCTAAATGAAGATTCCTGCCAGACAAAAGGTGCCACCACAGAAAGCTCTTTGCTGCCCAAGAAGTGCCCAGGCTGCCCCAACAACTGCACCTCAAAGCCAAAGCTTCCTGACTTTTTTTCCTTAGGGCAAGAGCTGCTGTTCCCTTTTTTCAGGCCTGCGCTGCAATGGCCGGTCCCACCTCCTGGAAAATTTCCTCTAAATGACGATTCCTGCCAGACAAAAGGTGCCACCACAGAAAGGTCTTGCTGCCCAAGAAGTGCCCAGGCTGCCCCACCAATTACACCTGAAGCCAAAGCTTCCAGTTTTTTTTTTCCTTAGGGAAAGAGCTGCTGTTCTCTTTTTCCGCCCTGCTCTGCAATGACTGGTCCCACCTCCTGGAAAATGGAATTTAAATGAAGATTCCTGCCAGACAAAAGGTGCCACCACAGAAAGTTCTTCCTGGCCAAGAAGTGCCCAGGCTGGCCCAATAACTGCACCTGAAGCCAAAGCTTCCAGACTTTTTTTCCTGGTGGAAAGAGCTGCTGTTCCCTTTTTTCACCCCTGCGCTGCAATGGCCCGTCCCACCTCTTGAAAAATTGAATCCAAATGAAGATCCCTGCCAGACAAATGGTGCCACCACAGAAAGTTCTTGCTGCCCAAGAAGTTCCCAGGCTGCCCAACCAACCACACCTGAAAGCAAAGCTTCCCGACTTTTTTTCCTGGTGGAAAGAGCTGCTGTTCCCTTTTTTCAGGCCTGTGATTCAATGGCCTGTCCCACCTTTGGAAGAATTAAATCCAACAGACGATTCCTGCCAGACAAAAGGTGCCACCACAGAAAATTCTTCCTTCCCAAGAAGTTCCCAGGCTGCCCCAACAACTGTACCTGAAGCCAGAGGATCCAGACTTTTTTCCTTAGGGAAAGAGCTGCTGTTCCATTTTTCAGCCCTGCGCTGCAATGGCCGGTCCCACCTCCTGAAAAATTGAATCCAAATAAAGATTCCTGTCAGACAAAAGGAGCCACCACAGAAAACTCTTCCTGTCCAAGAAGTGTTTAGGCTGCCCCAACAACTGCACCTCAAAGCCAAAGCTTCCAGACTTTTTTTCCTTAGAGATAGAGCTGCTGTTCCCTTTTTTCAGGCCTGCGCTGCAATGGCCTGTCCCACCTCCTGAAAAATTCAATCCAAATGAAGATTCCTGCCAGACAAAAGGTGCCACCACAGAAAGCTCTTGCTGCCTCAGAAGTGCCCAGGCTGCCCCAACAACTGTACCTCAAAGCCAAAGCTTCCAGCCTTTTTTTCCTGGTGGAAAGAGCTGCTATTCCCTTTTTCAGCCCTGCGCTGCAATGGCCTGTCCTACCTTTTGAAAAATTAAATCCCACAGAAGATTCCTGCCAGACAAAGGTGCCACCACAGAAAACTCTTCCTTCCCAAGAAGTGCCCATGCTTCACCAACTACACCTGAAGCCAAAGCTTCCAGCCTTTTTCTCCTGATGGAAAGAGCTGCTGTTCCCTTTTTTCAGCTCTGCGCTGCAATGGCCGGTCCCACCTCCTGAAAAATTTACACCAAATGAAGATTCCTGCCAGACAAAAGGTACCACAACAGAAAGTTCTTCCTGCCCAAGAAGTTCCCAGGCTGCCCCAACAACTGCACCTCAAAGCCAAACTTTCCAGACTTTTTTTCCTGGTGGAAAGAGCTGCTGTTCCCTTTTTTCTGCCCTGCGCTGCAATGGCCGGTCCCACCTCCTAGAAAAATTTCTCTAAATGAAGATTCCTGCCAGACAAAAGGTGCCACCACAGAAAGCTCTTGGCTTCCCAAGAAGTGCCCAGGCTGCCCCACCAACTGGACCTCAAAGCCAAAGCTTCCAGACTTTTTTTCCTTAGGGAAAGAGCTGCTGTTCCCTTTTTTCAGCCCTGCGCTGCAATGGCCGGTCCCACCTCCTGGAAAATTTCCTCTAAATGAAGATTCCTGCCAGACAACAGGTGCCACCACCGAAAGTTCTTGCTGCCCCAGAATTGCCTAAACTGCCCGAACAACTGCACCTGAAGCCAAAGGATCCCAACTTTTTTATTCCTTAGGGAAAGAGCTGCTGTTCCCTTTTCTCAGGCCTGAGCTACAATGGCCTGTCACAACTCCTTAAAAATTTTCTCTAAATGAAGATTCCTGCCAGACAAAAGGTGTCACCACAGAAAGCTCTTTGCTGCCCAAGAAGTGCCCAGGCTGCCCCAACAACTGCACCTCAAAGCCAAAGCTTCCTGACTTTTTTTCCTTGGGGAAAGAGCTGCTGTTCCCTTTTTTCAGGCCTGCGCTGCAATGGCCGGTCCCACCTCCTGGAAAATTTCCTCTAAATGAAGATTCCTGCCAGACAAAAGGTTCCACCACAGAAAGGTCTTGCTGCCCAAGAAGTGCCCAGGCTGCCCCACCAATTACACCTGAAGCCAAAGCTTCCAGTTTTTTTTTTCCTTAGGGAAAGAACTGCTGTTCTCTTTTTCAGCCCTGCTCTGCAATGACTGGTCCCACCTCCTGGAAAATGGAATTTAAATGAAGATTCCTGCCAGACAAAAGGTGCCACCCCAGAAAGTTCTTCCTGGCCAAGAAGTGCCCAGGATGGCCCAATAACTGCACCTGAAGCCAAAGCTTCCAGACTTTTTTTCCTGGTGGAAAGAGCTGCTGGTCCCTTTTTTCAACCCTGCGCTGCAATGGCCCGTCCCACCTCTTGAAAAATTGAATCCAAATGAAGATTCCTGCCAGACAAATGGTGCCACCACAGAAAGTTCTTGCTGCCCAAGAAGTTCCCAGGCTGCCCAACCAACCACACCTGAAAGCAAAGCTTCCCGACTTTTTTTCCTGGTGGAAAGAGCTGCTGTTCCCTTTTTTCAGCCCTGCGCTGCAATGGCCTGTCCTACCTTTTGAAAAATTAAATCCCACAGAAGATTCCTGCCAGACAAAAGGTGCCACCACAGAAAACTCTTCCTTCCCAAGAAGTGCCCATGCTTCACCAACTACACCTGAAGCCAAAGCTTCCAGCCTTTTTCTCCTGATGGAAAGAGCTGCTGTTCCCTTTTTTCAGCCCTGTGCTGCAATGGCCGGTCCCACCTCCTGAAAAATTGAATCCAAATAAAGATTCCTGTCAGACAAAAGGTGCCACCACAGAAAACTCTTCCTGTCCAAGAAGCGTTTAGGCTGCCCCAACAACTGCACCTCAAAGCCAAAGCTTCCAGACTTTTTTTCCTTAGAGATAGAGCTGTTGTTCCCTTTTTTCAGACCTGCGCTGCAATGGCCTGTCCCACCTCCTGAAAACTTCAGTGCAAATGAAGATTCCTGCCAGACAAAAGGTGCCACCACAGAAAGCTCTTGCTGCCTCAGAAGTGCCCAGGCTGCCCCAACAACTGCACCTCAAAGCCAAAGCTTCCAGCCTTTTTTTCCTGGTGGAAAGAGCTGCTATTCCCTTTTTCAGCCCTGCGCTGCAATGGCCTGTCCTACCTTTTGAAAAATTAAATCCCACAGAAGATTCCTGCCAGACAAAAGGTGCCACCACAGAAAACTCTTCCTTCCCAAGAAGTGCCCATGCTTCACCAACTACACCTGAAGCCAAAGCTTCCAGCCTTTTTCTCCTGATGGAAAGAGCTGCTGTTCCCTTTTTTCAGCCCTGCGCTGCAATGGCCAGTCCCACCTCCTGAAAACTTGAATCCAAATGAAGATTCCTGCCAGACAAAAGGTGCCACCACAGAAAGGTCTTCCTGCCCAAGAAGTTCCCAGGCTGCCCCAACAACTGTACCTGAAGCCAGAGGATCCAGACTTTTTTCCTTAGGGAAAGAGCTGCTGTTCCATTTTTCAGCCCTGCGCTGCAATGGCCGGTCCCACCTCCTGAAAAATTGAATCCAAATAAAGATTCCTGTCAGACAAAAGGTGCCACCACAGCAAACTCTTCCTGTCCAAGAAGTGTTTAGGCTGCCCCAACAACTGCACCTCAAAGCCAAAGCTTCCAGACTTTTTTTCCTTAGAGATAGAGCTGCTGTTCCCTTTTTTCATCCCTGCGCTGCAATGGCCTGTCCCACCTCCTGAAAAATTCAATGCAAATGAAGATTCCTGCCAGACAAAAGGTGCCACCACAGAAAGCTCTTGCTGCCCCAGAAGTGCCCAGGCTGCCCCAACAACTGCACCTCAAAGCCAAAGCTTCCAGCCTTTTTTTCCTGGTGGAAAGAGCTGCTACTCCCTTTTTCAGCCCTGCGCTGCAATGGCCTGTCCTACCTTTTGAAAAATTAAATCCCACAGAAGATTCCTGCCAGACAAAAGGTGCCACCACAGAAAGCTCTTCCTCCTCCCAAGAAAGTGCACATGCTTCATCACCAAACTACAAACTGAAGCCAAAGCTTCACCATCCTTTTTTCAATCCTGATGGGAAAGAGCTGCTGTTCCCTTTTTGCATCAGCCCTGCGCTGGAACAATGGCCAGTCCCACTCCTGGAAAATTGAATCCACATTAAGATTACCTGCCAGACAACAAGGTAACCCACACGAAAGTTAATTCCCCCCAAGAAGTGCCAGGCTGCCCACCAACGGGGACCTCAAAAACAAAAGCTTCCAGACGTTTTTCCCGTAGACGAAAGAGGCAGTGCTGTTGCCTTTTTTCTGCCATGCGCTGCAATGGCCGGTCCCACCTCCTGGAACATTGAATCCAAATGAAGAGTCCTACAAGACAAAGGGTGCCACCACCGAAAGTTCTTGCTGCCCCAGAATTGCCTAAACTGCCCCAACAACTGCACCTGAAGCCAAAGGATCCCGACTTTTTTATTCCTTAGGGAAAGAGCTGCTGTTCCCTTTTCTCCGGCCTGAGCTACAATGGCCTGTCACAACTCCTTAAAAATTTTCTCTAAATGAAGATTCCTGCCAGACAAAAGGTGCCACCACAGAAAGCTCTTTGCTGCCCAAGAAGTGCCCAGGCTGCCCCAACAACTGCAACTCAAAGCCAAAGCTTCCTGACTTTTTTTCCTTAGGGAAAGAGCTGCTGTTCCCTTTTTTCAGGCCTGCGCTGCAATGGCCGGTCCCACCTCCTGGAAAATTTCCTCTAAATGAAGATTCCTGCCAGACAAAAGGTGCCACCACAGAAAGGTCTTGCTGCCCAAGAAGTGCCCAGGCTGCCCCACCAATTACACCTGAAGCCAAAGCTTCCAGTTTTTTTTTTTCTTAGGGAAAGAGCTGCTGTTCTCTTTTTCAGCCCTGCTCTGCAATGACTGGTCCCACCTCCTGGAAAATGGAATTTAAATGAAGATTCCTGCCAGACAAAAGGTGCCACCACAGAAAGTTCTTCCTGGCCAAGAAGTGCCCAGGATGGCCCAATAACTGCACCTGAAGCCAAAGCTTCCAGACTGTTTTTCCTGGTGGAAAGAGCTGCTGTTCCCTTTTTTCAGCCATGGGCAGCATTGGCCGGTCGCACCTTTTTAAAGATTGAATGCAAATGAAGATGCCTGCCAGAAAAAAGGTGTTTCCACCGAAAGCTCTTTGCTGCCCAAGAGTTTCCCAAGGCTTGCCGGCCCAACCCAACCACAACCGTGAAGGCAAAGCTTCCCGACTTTTTTTCCTGGTGGAAAGAGCTGCTGTTCCCTTTTTTCAGGCCTGTGATTCAATGGCCTGTCCCACCTTTTGAAGAATTAAATCCGACAGAAGATTCCTGCCTAACAAAAGGTGCCACCACAGAAAATTCTTCCTTCCCAAGAAGTTCCCAGGCTGCCCCAACAACTGTACCTGAAGCCAGAGGATCCAGACTTTTTTCCTTAGGGAAAGAGCTGCTGTTCCATTTTTCAGCCCTGCGCTGCAATGGCCGGTCCCACCTCCTGAAAAAGTGAATCCAAATAAAGATTCCTGTCAGACAAAAGGTGCCACCACAGAAAACTCTTCCTGTCCAAGAAGTGTTTAGGCTGCCCCAACAACTGCACCTCAAAGCCAAAGCTTCCAGCCTTTTTTTCCTGGTGGAAAGAGCTGCTGTTCCCTTTTTTCAGGCCTGCGCTGCAATGGCCAGTCCCACCTCCTGAAAAATTGAATCCAAATGAAGATTCCTGCCAGACAAAAGGTGCCACCACAGAAAGGTCTTGCTACCAAAGAAGTTCCCAGGCTGCCCCAACAACTGTACCTGAAGCCAAAGGTTCCAGTCCTTTTTTCATGGTTGAAAGAGCTGCTGTTCCCTTTTTTCAGCCCTGCGCTGCAATGGCTGGTCCCACCTCCTGAAAACTTCAATCCAAATGAAGATTTCTCTCTGCCAACAAAGGTGCCACCAAACAGAAAACGCCATGCCGCGCCCAAGAAGGTCCCCAGGCGGCCCCAAACCCGGCACTGAAGCCAAACGACTTACCGACTGGGTTTTCCTGAAGGAAAGCTGAGGTTCCCTCTATTCTCGGCTAGTGGGCGGCAGGGGCGGTCGCCACCTGTTAAAAGAGTGACATCGAAAAGGGTAGACAGTCCACGGCGAGACAAAAGGGGCCACCACAGAAAGTTCTTGCTGCCCAAGAAGTGCCCAGGCTGCCCCACCAACTGCACCTGAAGCTAAAGCTTCCAGACTTTTTTTCCTGGTGGAAGGAGCTGCTGTTCCCTTTTTTCAGCCCTGCGCTGCAATGGCCTGTCCCACCTCCTGGAAAATTGAATCCAGCTGAAGATTCCTACC
>NW_024104120.1:7885-15770 GCF_003945595.2 Pipra filicauda
GGAATGACCGGTCCCACCTCCTAAAAACTTTACTACAAATGAAGATTCCTGCCAGACAAAAGGTGCCACCACAGGAATCTCTTTGCTTCCCAAGCAGTGCCCAGGCTGCCACAAAAACTTTACCTCCAGGCCAAAGCTTCCAGACTTTTTTTTCCTGGTGGAAAGAGCTGCTGATCCCTTTTTTCAAACCTGCACTGCAATGGCCGGTCCAACCTCTTGAAAAATTTAGTCCAGATGAAGATTACTGCCAGACAAAAGGTGCCACCACAGAAACCTCTTGCGGCCCAAGAAGTGCCCAGGCTGCCCCAACAACTGCATCTCCAAGCCAAAGGTTCCAGACTATTTCTCCTGGGGGAAAGAGCTGCTGATCCCTTTTTTCAGCCCTGCACTGAAATGACTGGTCCCACCTCCTAAAAAATTTACTACAAATGAAGATTCCTGCCAGACAAAAGGTGCCACCACAGAAACCTCTTGCTGCCCAAGAAGTGCCCAGGCTGCCACAAAAACTGCACCTCCAAGCCAGAGCTTCCAGACTTTTTTTCTTGGTGGAAAGAGCTGCTGATCCCTTTTTCAGCCCTGCACTGCAATGGCCGGTCCAACCTCTTGAAAAATTCAGTCCAGATGAAGATTCCTGCCAGAGAAAAGGTGCCACCACAGAAACCTCTTGCTGCCCAAGAAGTGCCCAGGCTGCCCCAACAACTACACCTCATGGCCAAAGGTTCCAGACTTTTTTTCCTGGTGGAAAGAGCTGCTGATCCCTTTTTTCATCCCTGCACTGCAATGGCCGGTCCCACCTCCTGAAAAATAGAAATCCAAATGAAGATTCCTGCCAGACAAAAGGTGCCACCACAGAAACCTCTTGCTGCCCAAGAAGTGCCCAGGCTGCCCCACCAACTGCACCTCCAAGCCAAAGGTTCCAGACTTTTTTTCCTGGTGGAAAGAGCTGCTGATCCCTTTTTTCAGCCCTGCACTGCAATGGCCGGTCCAACCTCTGGAAAAATTCAGTCCAGATGAAGATTCCTGCCAGACAAAAGGTGCCACCACAGAAACCTCTTGCTGCCCAAGAAGTGCCCAGGCTGCCCTACCAACTGCACCTCCAAGGGAAAGCTTCCAGACTTTTTTTCCTGGTGGAAAGAGCTGCTGATCCCTTTTTTCAGCCCTGCACTGCAATGACTGGTCCCAGCTCCTGAAAAATAGAATCCCAATGAAGATTCCTGCCACACAAAAGGTGCCACCACAGAAAGGTCTTGCTTCCCAAGAAGTGCCCAGGCTGCCCCAACAACTACAACTCATGGCCAAAGGTTCCAGACTTTTTTTCCTTGGGGAAAGGGCTGCTGTTCCATTTTTTCATCCCTGCTCTGCAATGGCAGGTCCCACCTCCTGAAAAATAGAATCCACATGAAGATTCCTGCCAGACAAAAGGTGCCACCACAGAAATCTCTTTGCTGCCAAGAAGTGCCCAGGATGCCCCAAAAACTGCACCTCCAAGCCAAAGCTTCCAGACTTTTTTTCCTGTTGGAAAGAGCTGCTGTTCCATTTTTTCAGCCCTGCACTGCAATGACCGGTCCCACCTCCTGAAAAATTTACTCCAACTGAAGATTCCTGACAGACAAAAGGTGCCACCACAGAAACCTCTTGCTGCCCAAGAAGTGCCCAGGATGCCCCAAAAACTGCACCTCACAGCCAAAGGTTCCAGACATTTTTTCCTGGGGGAAAGTGCTGCTGTTCCCTTTTTTCAGCTCTGCATTGCAATGGCCGGTCCCAGCTCCTGAAAAATTTCCTCCAGCTGAAGAATCCTGCCAGACAAAAGGTGCCACCACAGAAACCTCTTGCTGCCCAAGAAGTGCCCAGGCTGCCCCTCCAACTGCACCTCAAGGCCAAATCTTCCAGACTTTTTTTCCTGGTGGAAAGAGCTGCTGATCCCTTTTTTCAGCCCTGCAATGCAATGGCCGGTCCAACCTCCTGAAAAATAGAATCCTATTGAAGATTCCTGCCAGACAAAAGGTGCCACCACAGAAATCTCTGCTGCCCAAGAAGTGCCCAGGCTCCCCCAACAACTGTACCTCCAATCCAAAGGTTCCAGACTTTTTTTCCTGGTGGAAAGAGCTGCTGATCGCTTTTTTCAGCCCTGCACTGCAATGGCCGGTCCAACCTCTTGAAAAATTCAGTCCAGATGAAGATTCCTGCCAGACAAAAGGTGCCATCACGGAATCCCCTTGCTGCCCAAGAAGTGCCCAGGCTTCCCCAAGAACTACACCTCAAGTCCAAAGCTTCCAGACGTTTTTTCCTGGTGGAAAGAGCTGCTGATCCTTTTTTTCAGCCCTGCACTGCAATGGCCAGTCCCACCTCCTGAAAAATAGAATCCAAAGGAAGATTCCTGCCAGACAAAAGGTGCCACCACAGAAATCTCTTTGCTGCCAAGAAGTGCCCAGGCTGCCCCAACAACTACATCTCAAGGCCAAAGCTTCCAGCTTTTTTTTTCTGGGGGAAAGAGCTGCTGTTTTCTTTTTTCAGCCCTCTACTGCAATGGCCGGTCCCACCTCCTGAAAAATAGAAATCCAAAAGAAGATTCCTGCCAGACAAAAGGTACCACCACAGAGAGATCTTTGCTGCCCAAGAAGTTCCGAGGCTGCCCTAACAGCTACACCTCAAGGCCAAAGCTTCCAGCCTTTTTTTCCTGGGGGAAAGAGCTGCTGTTCCCTGTTTTCAGCCCTGCACTGCAATGGCCGGTCCCACCTCCTGAAAAATAGAAATCCAAATGAAGATTCCTGCCAGACAAAAGGTGCCACCACAGAAACCTCTTGCTGCCCAAGAAGTGCCCAGGCTGCCCCAACAACTACACCTGAAGCCAAAGGTTCCAGACTTTTTTTCCTGGGGGAAAGAGCTGCTGATCCCTTTTGTCAGCCCTGCACTGCAATGGCCGGTCCAACCTCTTGAAAAATTCAGTCCATATGACAGATTCTGCCACACAAAAGGTGCCACCACAGAACCCTGCTGCCCAAGAAGTGCCCAGGCTGCACACAAGAACTGCAATCTCCAAGCCAAGGTTCCAGACTATTTCATCCTGGGGGAAAGAACTGCTTGAATCCCTTTTTTCAGCTGCACTGGAAAATGAACTGGTCCCCCTCCTGAAAAATTGATCAAGTGAAGATTCCTGCCAGAACAAAAGGTGCCACCACAGAAAGCTTTGCTGCCAAAAAGTGCCCAGGCTGCCCCACCACCTGCACCTGAAGCCAAAGGTTCCAGACGTTTTTTCCTGGTGGAAAGAGCTGCTGATCCCTTTTTTCAGCCCTGCACTGCAATGGCCGGTCCAACCTCTTGAAAAATTCAGTCCAGATGAAGATTCCTGCCAGACAAAAGGTGCCACCACAGAAATCTCTTGCTGCCCAAGAAGTGCCCAGGCTGCCCCACCAACTGCACCTCCAAGCCAAAGGTTCCAGACTTTTTTTCCTGGTGGAAAGAGCTGCGGATCCCTTTTTTCAGCCCTGCGCTGGAATGACCGGTCCCACCTCCTAAAAAATTTACTACAAATGAAGATTCCTGCCAGACAAAAGGTGCCACCACAGAAACCTCTTGCTGCCCAAGAAGTGCCCAGGCTGCCACAAAAACTGCACCTCCTAGCCAAAGCTTCCAGACTTTTTTTCTTGGTGGAAAGAGCTGCTGATCCCTTTTTTCAGCCCTGCACTGCAATGGCCGGTCCAACCTCTGGAAAAATTCAGTCCAGATGAAGATTCCTGCCAGACAAAAGGTGCCACCACAGAAACCTCTTGCTGCCCAAGAAGTGCCCAGGCTGCCACAAAAACTGCACCTCCCAGCCAAAGCTTCCAGACTTTTTTTCTTGGCGGAAAGAGCTGCTGATCCCTTTTTCAGCCCTGCACTGCAATGGCCGGTCCAACCTCTTGAAAAATTCAGTCCAGATGAAGATTCCTGTCAGACAAAAGGTGCCACCACAGAAACCTCTTGCTGCCCAAGAAGTGCCCAGGCTGCCCCAACAAATACAAACTCTGGCCAAAGTTCCAAACTTGTTTTCCTGGGGAAAAGGGCGCTGGGTCCATTTTTTCAGCCTGCTCTGCAATGGCCGGTCCGCACCTCCTGAAAAATGAATCAAACTGAAGAGTCCTGCCAGACAAAAAGGTGCCAACCACAGAAATCGCTTTGCTGCCAAGAAGTGCCCAGATGCCCCAAAAACGGCACCTCCAAGCCAAAGCTTCCAGACCCTTTTTTTCTGTTGGAAAGAGCTGCTGTTCCAGTTTTTCAGCACCTGGCACTGCAATGACGCGGTCCCCCTCCTGAAAAATTTACTTCCAACTGAAGATTCCTGACAAACAAAAGTGCCACACAGAAACATCGTTCTGCCCAAGAAGTGGCCCAGGATTGCCCCAAAATGCACCTCACAGCCAAAGGTATCAGACAGTTTTTTCCTGGTGGAAAGTGCTGCTGTTCCCTTTTTTCAGCCCTGCACTGCAATGGCCGGTCCCACCTCCTGAAAAATTTCCTCCAGCTGAAGAATCCTGCCAGACAAAAGGTGCCACCACAGAAACCTCTTGCTGCCCAAGAAGTGCCCAGGCTGCCCCTCCAACTGCACCTCAAGGCCAAATCTTCCAGACTTTTTTTCCTGGTGGAAAGAGCTGCTGATCCCTTTTTTCAGCCCTGCAATGCAATGGCCGGTCCCACCTCCTGAAAAATAGAATCCAAATGAAGATTCCTGCCAGACAAAAGGTGCCACCACAGAAACCTCTTGCTGCCCAAAAAGTGCCCGGGCTGCCCCAAAAACCACCTGCAAGCCAAAGGTCCAGACTTTTTTTCCTGGTGGAAAGAGCTGCTGATCCCTTTTTTCAGCCCTGCACTGCAATGGCCAGTCCAACCTCTTGAAAAATTCAGTCCAGATGAAGATTTCTGCCAGACAAAAGGTGCCACCACAGAAACCTCTTGCTGCCCAAGAAGTGCCCAGGCTGCCCCAACAACTACACCTCAAAGGAAAAGCTTCCAGACTTTTTTTCCTGATGGAAAGAGCTGCTGTTCCATTTTTTTTACCCTGCGCTGCAATGGCCGGTCCAACCTCCTGGAAAATTTACTACCAAGGAAGATTCCTGCCAGACAAAAGGTGCCACCACAGAAACCTCTTGCTGCCCAAGAAGTGCCCGGGCTGCCCCAACAACTACATCTCAAGCCAAGCTTCCAGCGTTTTTTTTTCTGGGGGAAAAGCTGCTGTTTTTTATTTGCAGCCGATCTACTGCATGGCCGGTCCCACCCTCGAAAAATAGAATCCAAAAGAGATTCCGGCCAAAAAAGGTACCACAACAGAGAGGATCTTTGCTGCCCAAAATTCCGAGGCTGCCCTAACAGTCTACACCGCAAGGCCAAGCCCTCCAGACTATTTTTCCTGGGGGAAAGAGCTGCTGTTCCATTTTTTCAGCCCTGTACTGCAATGGCCAGTCCCACCTCCTGAAAAATAGAAATCCAAATGAAGATTCCTGCCAGACAAAAGGTGCCACCACAGAAACCTCTTGCTGCCCAAGAAGTGCCCAGGCTGCCCCAACAACTGTATCTCCAAGCCAAAGCTTCCAGACTTATTTTCCTGGTGGAAAGAGCTGCTGATCCCTTTTTTCAGCCCTGCACTGCAATGGCCGGTCCAACCTCTTGAAAAATTCAGTCCAGCTGAAGATTCCTGCCACACAAAAGGTGCCACCACAGAAAACTCTTGCTGCCCAAGAAGTGCCCAGGCTGCCCCAAGAACTGCATCTCCAAGCCAAAGGTTCCAGACTATTTCTCCTGGTGGAAAGAACTGCTGATCCCTTTTTTCAGCCCTGCACTGAAATGACTGGTCCCACCTCCTAAAAAATTGAATGCAAGTGAAGATTCCTGCCAGACAAAAGGTGCCACCACAGAAATCTTTTGCTGCCCAAGAAGTGCCCAGGCTGCCCCATCAACTACACCTCAAGGTCAAAGCTTCCAGACTTTTTTTCCTGGTGGAAAGAGCTGCTGATCCCTTTTTTCAGCCCTGTACTGCAATGGCCGGTCCAACCTCTTTAAAAATAGAATCCCAATGAAGATTCCTGCCAGACGAAAGGTGCCACCACAGAAAGGTCTTGCTGCCCAAGAAGTGCCCAGGCTGCCCCATCAACTACACCTCCAAGCCAGAGGTTCCAGACTTTTTTCCTGGTGGAAAGAGCTGCTGATCCCTTTTTTCTGCCCTGCGCTGGAATGACCGGTCCCACCTCCTTAAAAATTTACTACAAATGAAGATTCCTGCCAGACAAAAGGTGCCACCACAGAAACCTCTTGCTGCCCAAGAAGTGCCCAGGCTGCCACAAAAACTGCACCTCCAAGCCAAAGCTTCCAGACTTTTTTTCTTGGTGGAAAGAGCTGCTGATCCCTTTTTCAGCTCTGCACTGCAATGGCCGGTCCAACCTCTTGAAAAATTCAGTCCAGATGAAGATTCCTGCCAGAAAAAGGTGCCACCACAGAAAGGTCTTGCTGTTCAAGAAGTGCCCAGGCTGCCCTACCAACTGTACCTCCAAGCCAAAGGTTCCTGACTATTTCTCCTGGGGGAAAGAGCTGCTGATCCCTTTTTTCAGCCCTGCACTGCAATGGCCGGTCCCACCTCCTGAGAAATAGAATCCCAATGAAGATTCCTGCCAGACAAAAGGTGCCACCACAGAAACCTCTTGCTGCCCAAGAAGTGCCCAGGCTGCCCTACCAACTGCACCTCCAAGCCAAAGCTTCCAGATGTTTTTTCCTGGTGGAAAGAGCTGCTGATCCCTTTTTTCTGCCGTGCACTGGAATGACCGGTCCCACCTCCTATAAAATTTACTTACCAAATTGACCTATCCTGCCAGACACAGGTTTGCCACCACAGAAACCTGTTGCTGCCCAAGAAGTGCCCAGGCTGCCCCAACAACTACAACTCATGGCCAAAGGTTCCAGACTTTTTTTCCTGGTGGAAAGAGCTGCTGATCCCTTTTTCAGCCCTGCACTGCAATGGCAGGTCCCACCTCCTGAAAAATAGAATCCCAATGAAGATTCCTGCCACACAAAAGGTGCCACCACAGAAAGGTCTTGCTGCCCAAGAAGTGCCCAGCCTTGCCTAACCAACTGCACCTCCCCAGGGACGCTTCCCGACTTTTTTCCTGGTGGAAAGAGCTGCTGATCCCTTTTTTCAGCCCTGCACTGCAATGACTGGTCCCAGCTCCTGAAAAATAGAATCCCAATGAAGATTCCTGCCACACAAAAGGTGCCACCACAGAAAGGTCTTGCTTCCCAAGAAGTGCCCAGGCTGCCCCAACAACTACAACTCATGGCCAAAGGTTCCAGACTTTTTTTCCTGGGGGAAAGGGCTGCTGTTCCATTTTTTCATCCCTGCTCTGCAATGGCCGGTCCCACCTCCTGAAAAATAGAATCCAACTGAAGATTCCTGCCAGACAAAAGGTGCCACCACAGAAATCTCTTTGCTGCCAAGAAGTGCCCAGGATGCCCCAAAAACTGCACCTCCAAGCCAAAGCTTCCAGACTTTTTTTCCTGTTGGAAAGAGCTGCTGTTCCATTTTTTCAGCCCTGCACTGCAATGACCGGTCCCACCTCCTGAAAAATTTACTCCAACTGAAGATTCCTGCCAGACAAAAGGTGCCACCACAGAAACCTCTTGCTGCCCAAGAAGTGCCCAGGATGCCCCAAAAACTGCACCTCACAGCCAAAGGTTCCAGACATTTTTTTTTGGTGGAAAGTGCTGCTGTTCCCTTTTTTCAGCTCTGCATTGCAATGGCCGGTCCCAGCTCCTGAAAAATTTCATCCAGCTGAAGAATCCTGCCAGACAAAAGGTGCCACCACAGAAACCTCTTGCTGCCCAAGAAGTGCCCAGGCTGCCCCTCCAACTGCACCTCAAGGCC
>NW_024104121.1:0-6472 GCF_003945595.2 Pipra filicauda
CTTCTGCTTCTCCATCTCCTTCTCCTGCCGGAAAACGGGGGGCACGGGGTCAGGGGGGGCACGGGGGTCAGGGGGGGCACGGGGGGGGCAGGGCGGGCACACCAAAGGGGTCAGGGGGGGGCCAGGGGGGCACAGGGGGGTGTCAGGGATTTGAGGGGCAAGGGGGGTCACAGGGGGGGCACAGGGGGAGGTTCAGCAGCTTCTGCTTCTCCATCTCCTTCTCCTGCCGGAAAACGGGGGGCACGGGGGTCAGGGGGGGCACGGGGGGGTCAGGGGGGGCACAGGGGTCAGGGGGGTCAGGGGGTGTAGGGGGAGTCAGGGATTTGGGGGGCAAGGGGGGTCACAGGGGGAGGTTCAGCAGCTTCTGTTTCTCCATCTCCTTCTCCTGGGGGGCACAGGGGGGTCAGGTGGGGTCACAGGGGTCGGGGGGGTCTGGGGGGTCACAGGGGTCAGGGGAAGTCAGTTTTGGGGTCCCCCCCACCTCGAACGAGTCCTCGGCTGCTTCCTCTTCCTTCTCCTCTTCCTCCTTCTCTTCCTCCTCCTCTTCCCCCACGTGGCAGCTCTGGGGGGGGGATGGAATTTAAGGGGGGGCTCCACAAATTAGCCCCACCCACCCACCCAGCCTTTTAGGGGGGCCCCAAAATCCCTGGGGATGCCCAAAATAACCAGGGAAACCCCCCAATCCCTGGGGACCCCCCAAGTTCCTGCCCCCCACCCTCAGTCCCCCCACCTTTGAGTGCCCCACCCTTGGGGACCCCCCAAATCCCTGGGGACCCCCCCCCAATCCCTGGGGACCCCCCAAATCCCTGGGGACACCCCAATCCCTGGGGATCCCCCCAAATCCCTGGGGACCCCCCCCCAATCCCTGGGGACCCCTCCAATCCCTGGGGACCCCCCCCAATTTCTGGGGAAGCCCCCCCAAATCCCTGGTGATCCCCCCCAATCCCTGGGGACCCCCCAAATCCCTGGGGATCCCCCCCCAATCCCTGGGGATCCCCCCAATCCCTGGGACCCCTCAAGACGGGGGACCCCCCCGATCCCTGGGGACCCCCCCCCCCAATCCCTGGGGATCCCCCCCCAATCCCTGGGGACCCCCCCGATCCCTGGGGACCTCTCCAATTCCTGGGCCACCCCCCAATTTCTGGGGAACCCCCCAGTCTCTGGATCCCCCCCAAATATCCCTGGGGACCCCCCACCCTCCAGGGACCCCCAAAATCCCTGGGAACCCCCTCCCCAATCTCCAGGTCCCCCCCCAACCCCCGGGGACCCCCCCAACCCCCGGGGACCCCCCAACCCCCCCGCCCCCGTGTGTGGGGGTCCCACCTTGGCCATGATGTCGGCGTAGGCCATGTACAGGTGATCCTGCTCCAGGTGACTGTGGGATTGGGGGGGGGGCACAGGTTGGGGGGGCAGGGACCCCCCCAGCCCCCCAGGAGGGGTCCCAGGTGTGGGGTGACCCCCAAAACACCCCCCCGGGGGGATTCTGGGGCCCCCACCCAGGTTTTGGGTCCCCCCCCCCCCAGTGGCATTTTGTGGGGTTTGGGGTCCCCCCCCCATGATTTGGGGTCCCCGAGGTGTATTTTGGGGTGCTTTGGGTGTGTTTTGGGGTGGTTTAGGTGGGTCCCTCTGCTCGGTCAGGGCCGTCCTGCTGAAGTGCAGGATGAGCTGCTGTGTCTGGGGTGTTTTGGGGTGATTTGGGTGTGTTCTGGGGTCCCTGGGGTGTGTTTTGGGGTGATCTGGGTGTGTTTTGGGTGTGTTTTGGGTACCTCTGCTCGGTCAGGGCCGTCCTGCTGAAGTGCAGGATGAGCTGGTGTGTTCTGGGGTCCCTGGGGTGTGTTTTGGGGTGATCTGGGTGTGTTTTGGGTGTGTTTTGGGTACCTCTGCTCGGTCAGGGCCGTCCTGCTGAAGTGCAGGATGAGCTGGTGCAGCGGGTCCGGCCGCGCCTCGGCCTCTTCCTCCTCCTCCTCCTCCTCCCGGCCCGACTTCTGCCCCCCCCAAAAAACACCCCCTCGGGTCAGGGGGGGTCCCCGGAGCCGGAGGGGGTCCCCAATCCCACGGGGGGGTCCCCAATCCCACGGGGGGGTCCCCAATCCCAGGAGGGCTCGGGGCTCACCGAGAGGTCGTCGATCATCCGGTCCTCGAAGGGCGGCTGCTCCCGGCCCAGCCACGAGAGCCGGTACGACTCCAGGAACATGTTACACGCCCGGTGCCTGGGGGGGACACGGGGGGGGACAGGGGGGTCACCTGGGGGGTCACCCGGGGCACCTGGGGGGTCACCCGGGGCACCCGGGGGCTCCTGAGGGTCACCCCGGGGCAGCCACGGTCACCCAGGTGTCACCGAAGGGCTCCCGGGGGTCACCCCGGGGGCCCCAAACACCTCCAAGATCGTTCCCAGTGGAACCCCAGAGCCTCCCAGTCCCCCCGGAGGGGGTCTCAGGGTGCCCACCCCTCTCCCAGTGCCCCCCAGTGCCCCCCAGTGCCCCCCAGTGCCCCCAGCCCCACCTGGGCAGGTTGTAGAGGGGGGTCATGCGGAAGCAGGCGACGATGGCGCGGCGGCGCTGCTTGGACAGGAGCTTGTGCCACACGGCCTTCTTGGACTTGTAGGGGTGCTCTGTCTGTGGGGGGGGCACATGGGCACCCCAGAGACACCCCGGGACCCCCCAGGCCCCCCTGGAACACCCCCAAACCAGGGACAGCCCTGGGACCCCCCTGGGACCCCGCCCAGACCTGCTCGAGGTGGTGGAGCACGGCCGACACCTCCTGCACCCCAGGGACCCCCAAATCCCCCTTGGACCCCTTGGGATCCCCCAAATCCCCCTGGGACCCCCAGGGACCTTCTTGGGAGCCCCCAAACCCCCCTGGAACCCCCCCTGACCTGCTCGAGGTGGTGGAGCACGGCCGACACCTCCTGCACCCCAGGGACCCCCAAATCCCCCTGGGACCCCCAAACTCCCCTGGGACCCCCTCAGGATCCCCCAAATCCCCCTGGGACCCCCAGGCACCTTCTTGGGAGCCCCCAAGCCCCTCTGGGACCCCCAAATCCCCCTGGGACCCCCCAGACCTGCTTGAGGTGGTGGAGCACGGCCGACACCTCCTGCACCCCAAGGACCCCCAAACCCCCCTGGGACCCCCCCAGGAACACCCTGGGAGCCCCCAAATCCCTCTGGGACCCCCAAACCCCCCTGGGACCCCCCCGTGGCCCCCCCGACCTGCTCGAGGTGGTAGAGCACGGCCGACACCTCCTGCACCCTCCTCACGACCTGCTCGGGGGTGTCGGGGTCCTCGTCCCGCCCGGCCTGGCGCACCAGGGCCATCTGCCAGCGGGCTGAGCCCGTGTTCTCCACCTGGGGACATTGGGGACATCATTGGGGACACCCCTGGGGTCACAGGGCCATCTGCCAGCGGGCTGAGCCCGTGTTCTCCACCTGGGGACACATTGGGGACATTGGGGACACCCCTGGGGACACCCCTGGGGTCACCCCTGGCGCACCAGGGCCATCTGCCAGTGGGCTGAGCCCGTGTTCTCCACCTGGGGACATTGGGGACATCCCTGGGGTCACCCCTGGGGTCACCCCTGGGGTCACAGGGCCATCTGCCAGCGGGCTGAGCCCGTGTTCTCCAGCGGGCTGAGCCCGTGTTCTCCACCTGGGGACACATTGGGGACATTGGGGACACCCCTGGGGACACCCCTGGGGTCACCCCTGGGGTCACAGGGCCATCTGCCAGCGGGCTGAGCCCGTGTTCTCCACCTGGGGACATTGGGGACATTGGGGACATTGGGGACATCATTGGGGACACCCCTGGGGTCACCCCTGGGGTCACAGGGCCATCTGCCAGCGGGTTGAGCCCGTGTTCTCCACCTGGGGACATTGGGGACATTGGGGACATCACTGGGGACATCCCTGGGGTCACAGGGCCATCTGCCAGTGGGTTGGGGACACTGGGGACAGGGGGAGGACAGGAGGCCACTGGGAGGACACCCCTGGGGATGTGGAGACGCTGGGGGGCCACGGTGGGACGTGGGGACTATGGAAGGACACACGGAGGACACGGGGACACACAGAGGGGTCCCAGGGGGGTCCTGGGGACACGAGGACCCTGTGGGGACACTGGTGGCCCGCTGGGGACACTGGTGACCTTTCGGGGACGGTGCCAGCCCACCTTGCCCTGCAGGTGCAGGTTGTTGTGCAGGACCTCCCGACCCTCCTCGTCCGTGTCCTTCTGCAGGGGGGGACAAAGGGGACACCTCAGGGGGGGTCCCAGGGTCTGGGGGGTGTCCCCAGACCCTGGGGAGTGTCCCCAAACCCTGGGGGGTGTCCCCAAACCCTGGGGGGTGTCCCCAAGCCCAGGGGTTTGTCCCTGAGCCCGGGGGGCTGTTGGGGGTCCCAGGAGGGTCCCGGGGGGGCCCCGGGGGGGTCCCTGTCACCCACCAGGGCGTATCGGCCCTTGGCCAGCGTGATGAGCTCCTGGTCAGCGGGGGAGCACATGTTGAGCCCGATGGGCAACATCTTCTTGAGCGTGGCCACGATGAGCGACGTGTGCACCGAGTACCGGTCGCCCCGGCGGCGCTTCTTGGAGCGCTCCTGCTCCGAGCCACCCCCCTGGGGACAGGAATGGGGGGGTCAGTGCTGGGACCACCCCCGGGGACACGGGGACAGGGGGAGGGGTCAGCACCGGGACCACCCCCAGGGACATGGGGAGGGGTCAGCTCTGACCCCCCGGGGGTGGGACAGCAGCACCCATCGCTTCTTGGAGCCCTCCTGCTCCGAGCCACCCCCCCAGGGACACAGGAACACGGGGGGGGTCAGTGCTGGGACCCCGTGGAGTGGGGACAGCAGTTTTGGGGTCCTGGCCGACGTGGTCCCCTATTTCAGGACCCCCAGGTGGGGCGTTGGGGGGTCCCGGCCGTGGTGACCCCACAGAACAGGACCCTGGAGGGGTTTTAGGGGGTCCTGATCCCACACTTTGGGATCCCCAGGTGGAGTTCTGGGGGGTCTCAGGTGTGGTGGTCCCATATTTCAGGACCCCCAGGTGGGGTTTTGGGGGGTCCCAGGTGTGGTGGTCCCACAGAACAGGACCCAGGTGGGCTTTGGGGGGTCCTGGCCATGGTCCCATATCAGGACCCCCCAGGTGGGGTTTTGGGGAGTTCTGCTCCCATATTTCACGTTCCCCAGGTGGGGTTTTGGGGAGTTGTTATCCCATATTTCACGTTCCCCAGGGGAGGTTTTGGGGAGTTCTGCTCCCATATTTCACGTTCCCCAGGGGGGTTTTGGGGGGTCCTGGCCGTGGTGGTCCCATATTTCAGGTTCCCCTGGTGGAGTTTGGGGGTCCCGGCCGTGGTGACCCCTCTGAGGGGTCCTGGGGGCCCCCCGGCCCCCCCCAGCCCCCTCCCCCGCTAACCTGGCCGTCTCCAGACTGGGAACAGCACCCGGAGCCGAGGGGGGAGAGAAGAGACACCGTTAGGGACCCCCGGGGGGGGCAGGAGGGGAGGAGATGAGGGGTTTGGGGGGCAGGAACGGGGTCAGGGGGGCAGGAATGAGGTTTGAGGGGCAGGAATGGGGTTTGGGGGGCAGGAATGAGGTTTGGGGGGCAGGAATGGGGTGGTTTGGGGGGCAGGAATGAGTGTCTGGGGGCAAGGAAGAATGGGGTCAGGGGGGCAGGAATGAGGTTTGAGGGCAGGAAATGGGGTTTGGGGTGCAGGAATGAGGTTTGGGGACAGGAATGGGTTTGGGGGGCAGAATGGGGTCTGGGGGGCAGGAAAGGATATGGGGTTTTGGGGGGGCAGGGAATGAGGTTTGGGGGGCAGGAATGGGTGTTTGGGGGGCAGGATGAGGTTGTTGGGTGGCAGGAATGGGTCTCCAGGGGGGCAGGAAGAAGAGTTTGGGGGGCCAGGAACGGGGGTCAGGGGGGCAGGATGAGGTTGAGGGGCATCGGAAAGACGGGTTTGGGGGGCAGGAATGAGTTTGGGGGGCAGGAATGGCGGTTGGGGGGCAGGAATGGGGTCTGGTGAGGGCAGGAGGGAGGGGAGCTGAGTGGTTTGGGGGCAGGAATGGGGTCTGGGGGGCCAGGAATGGGGTCAGGGGGGCAGGAATGGGGTCTGGGGGGCAGGAATGGGGTTTGGGGAGCAGGAATGGGGTCTCAGGGGGCAGGAGGGGAGGAGATGGGGATTTGGGGGGGACTGGGGGGACTGGGGGGTTGGGAGGGATGGAGACCAAAGGTTTGGGTGGGATTTGAGGTCTCGGGTGGGTTTAGGGGTCCCAGGAGGGTTGGGTGGGATGGAGACATCTGGGATTGGATGGTTGGGGGTCATTGGGTGGGTTTTTGGGGGTCCCAGGGTTGGGTTTTGGGATGGTTTGGGGGTCACAGGGCGGTTGTGTGGGTTGGGGGTCCTGGGTGGGATTTGGGGTCCCAGGGTGGGTTTGGGTTGGGGGTCCTGGGTGGGATCTGGGGTCCTGGGTGGGATCTGGAGTCC
>NW_024104121.1:11414-19283 GCF_003945595.2 Pipra filicauda
CCACCTGTCGACGTGAGGCCCGCGGGCGGTGCCCAGGCTGTAGATGCTGCACAGGATGCGGTAACAGGACACCTGGACATCGTCCACTGCGGGGACAGGGGTGTCACCCGTGTCCCCAGCCTGTCCCCGTGTCCCCAGCGTGTCCCAATGACCCCTGACCTTACTGTGTCCCCATGTCCCCAGGGTGTCCCCAGCGTGTCCCAATGTCCCCTGACCCTACCGTGTCCCCATGTCCCCCGTGTGTCCCAGTGTACCCTGTCTCCAACATGTCCCCATGTCCTCCTGTCCCTCCTGACCCCCCTGTCCCCACCATGTCCCCACTGTGTCCCCCTGTTCCCCCTCTTGCCCCACGTCCCTGTGTCCCCCCATGTCCCCCCCAGTGTCCTCACATCCCCATGTTCCCCCTGTCCCCTTGGTGTCCCTGTGTCCCCTCGATGTCCCCCCCATGTTCCCATGTCCCTGTGTCCCCCTTGTGTCCTGGTGTCCTCCCATGTCCCCCATGTCCCCCCTGTCCCTGTGCCCCCCCTGTCCCCCCATGTCCCCCCATGTCCCCCTCCGTCCCCTCGGTGTCCCCATGCCCCCCCATGTCCCCCTTGTGTCCCCCCGTGTCCCTCCCCGTCCCCTCGGTGTCCCTGTGTCCCCCCATGTCCCCCCTGTCCCCATGTCCCCATGTCCCCCCCCATGTCCCCATGTCCCCCCTGTCCCCATGTCCCCCCTGTCCCCCTGTCCCCCCCATGTCCCCGGTGTCTCACGGATGACGTCGTCCCCGAACTGGTGCTGTGCCAGGTGCTCGAAGAGGGCGGTGAGGACGGGCAGCAGGGCCACCGAGGTGTAGGTGACCTGGGCCACGCCCTTGGTGGGCGCCCGCGTGGGGGTCCCGCGGCCCAGGCGCAGCTGCTCCCCCAACTTCTCCATGTCCTCGGCCGCCGACTCGAAGAACGAGCGGAGCCCGGCCTTGACGATCTCGGGGCCAGACTTCATCACCGTCCTGGGGACAGGGACAGTGACACAGGGACACAGGGACACAGGGACAGTGACACAGGGACACAGGGACACAGGGAGCACAGCCCGGCCTTGACGATCTCGGGGCCCGACTTCATCACCGTCCTGGGGACAGGGACAGTGACACAGGGACACAGGGACACAGGGACACTGAGACATTGGGGACAGGGACAGTGACAGGACAGTGACACAGGGACCCTGGGGCCATGGGGGACACACGGACACGGGGACACACGGACACGGGGACACGGGCAGTGTCCCCACCTGGCGTCCAGGGAGCGGGCCAGGATGAGCAGACAGTTCACCACGGCCGGGGCGTCCGTGCCTGGGGGGACATGGGGACATTGGGGGGGACACCAGTGGTGTCCAACCCCACCCAGCACCCCCCCAGTGTCCCCAGTGCCCCCCCAGTGTCCCCAGCCATCCCCACACCCCTCCAGTGTCCTCCCAGTGTCCCCAGTGCCACCCAGTGTCCCCAGCACCCCCCCAGTGTCCCAAGTGCCCCCCCAGTGTCCCCAGTGCCCCCAGTGCCATCCTGCCCAGTGTCCCCAGTGCCCCCAGTGCCATCCTGCCCAGTGTCCCCAGTGCCCCCAGTGCCATCAGCCCCACTGTCCCCAGTGCCCCCAGTGCCTCTCCAGTTTGCCCCACTGTCCTCCCAGTGCCACCAAATGTCCTCCCAGTGCCCCCCAGTGTCCCCAGCGATCCCCGTGCCCCTCCAGTGTCCCCCCAGTGTCCCCAGTGCCCCCCAGTGCCCCCCAATGTCCTCCCAGTGCCCCCCAGTGCCCCCGTTACCGAAGAGCGAGATGCGGTGCCGGACCAGCGCGGCCAGTTTGCAGAAGAGGCTGAGGGGGGACACGGAGTGGGGGGGTCAGGGGGGTCCCTAAAGCCCCCCAGGAGGGGACGGGGGGTCCCTGATTCTCCTTAGATGGGGGGCGACAAGGGGGTGTCTGGGATTGGGGGTCTGGGTACGTACCCCATAACGGGGGGTTTGGGGGTCTGGGGGCCCAATAATGGGGAGTCTGAGGGCCCCAGAACTGGGGGTTTTGGGGTCTGGGGGTCCCATAACCGGGGTGCTTGGGGTCTGGGGGGTCCCATAACCAGGGTTTTTGGGGTCTGGGGGGTTCCATAACCAGGGGTTTTGGGGTCTGGGGGTCTCATAACCAAGGTTTCTGGGGTCTGGGGGTCCCCTAACCGGGGGTTTTGGGGTCTGGGGGTCCCATAACCGGGGTGTTTGGGGTCTGGGGGTCCCATAACCAGGGTGTTTGGGGTCTGGGGGGTCCCATAACCAGGGTTTTTGGGGTCTGGGGGTCCCATAACCAGGGGTTTTGGGGTCTGGGGGTCCCATAACCAGGGTGTTTGGGGTCTGGGGGGTCTCACCTGGTGATCATCTCCTTCTCCTTGTTGGAGGCGTGTTTGGGACTGGGGGTCTGGGGGGTCCCATAACCGGGGGTTTTGGGGTCTGGGGGTCCCATAACCGGGGTGTTTGGGGTCTGGGGGTCTCATAACCGGGGTGTTTGGGGTCTGGGGGGTCTCACCTGGTGATCATCTCCTTCTCCTTGTTGGAGGCGTGGCCGCCGCTGCCCAGCACCTGGGCCGGGGTGGACAGGAAGTACAGGCAGTGGTTGTGGAAGTACTGGTTGATGAGGGGCAGCAGGATCTGGGGGGATCAGGAGGGCAGGGGGGGGTCAGCGGGACCCCAAAACCCCACAAGGAACCAAATAACCCGGAGAGAACCCCAAAATCCCACAGGGGACCCCGAATGCCCCATGGGGAGCCCAAATGTCCCAGAGAAACCCCAAATATCCCACAGACACCCCAAATAACCCAGAGATCCCAAATATCCCACAGACACCCCAAATAACCCAGAGATCCCAAATATCTCATGGAGACCCCAAATAACCCACAGACACACCAAATACCCCACAGACATCTCAAAAGCCCACAGGAATCCCAAATACCTCACAGAGGCCCCAAAAAGCCTTTAGGGGATCCCAAACACCACACACCCCACAGGGACCTCAAATATCCCACGGGAACCCCCACAAACACCCACGGGGACCCCAAAAACCCCACAGAGGACCCTCAAATCTGCCCAGAGATGACCCTGCCCCACCTGTCCCCAGCTTGGATTTTCCCCCCATTTTGGGATCCTCTCCCCATTTTGGGGTTCCCCCCCCTTTTGGGGTCCTCCCCCCTTTTGGGGTCCCCCTGACCTTGGCGAAGAACTTGATCTCCTGCTCGTGGGGGGATTTCTCCACCCTCCCGCTGCTCACCACGGCCTCTGGGGGGGCAACGGGGGGTCAGGGGGGGATCCCAAGGGTTTTGGGGGGGTCTGAACGGTCTGGGGGAATCCCAAGGGTTTTGGGGGGGCTGAAGGGGTCTGAGGGGTCCCCCGGGGGCTTTGGGGGTCCCCACAGGCTCGGGGGTCTCACCCAGGGGGACGATGAACTCCTGGGCGATGTCCCACCGAGGGCTGGGGGGTCACAGAGGGTTTGGGGGGCTTGGGGGGAATCCCAAGGGTTTGGGGGGTCTGAACGGTCTGGGGGGATCCCAAGGGTTTGGGGGGGTCTGAGGGGTCCCCCAGGCTCGGGGGTCTCACCCAGGTGGGCGATGAACTCCTGGGCGATGTCCCACCGAGGGCTGGGGGGTCACAGAGGGTTTGGGGGGCTCGGGGGGGATCCCAAGGGTTTTGGGGGGGTCTGAGGGGTCCCCCAGGCTCGGGGGTCTCACCCAGGTGGGCGATGAACTCCTGGGCGATGTCCCACCGAGGGCTGGGGGGTCACAGAGGGTTTGGGGGGCTCGGGGGGGATCCCAAGGGTTTTGGGGGGTCTGAGGGGTCCCCAGCTCGGGAGGTCTCACACCGTGGGCGATGAACTCTGGGCCCGGATGTCCCCCGAGGGCTGGGGGGTCACAGAGGCGTTTGGGGGGATCGGGGGATCCACGGGTTGGGGGGTCTGAGGGTACCCCGGGGGCTTTGGGGGTCCCCCAGGCTCGGGGGTCTCACCCAGGTGGGCGATGAACTCCTGGGAGCTGTCCATTCAGCGCAGCAGCTGCTGCCGGAACCTGAAGGCGAAGCGGTTCTCGATGGACGACGTGTCCAGTTCCCCATCCTTGGAGCCCCTAAAAACAGGGGGGGACCCCAAAACTCAACAGCCCCCCCCGCTGCTCCCACAAATCCCCCCCTGCTCCCCCAACCCCCTCCCTGCAGAGGGACCCCCCAGGCTCCCTGTGCCCCCCCCTCAAGTCCTGAGTCCCCCCCACATCTTGGGGTCTTCCCAGATTTTGGGGTCCCAACCTGGATTTTGGTTGTCCCTCACTCCCCGAGTCCCCCCCCAGCCCCTGGTTCCTCCTGAATTTGGGGTCCCTCCCTGAGGGTTTTGGGGTCCCTCCCTGAGGGTTTTGGTGCTCCCCAGTGGATTTTGGGGTCCCCCTGAATCTTGGGGTCCCCCCCAACCACTGAGCCCCCCCATCCTTGAGCCCCCTCCCACCCAATCCATGGGCATCCCCCCAATCCCTGACTCCCCCCATATTCCAGGTTTCCTTTGGGACTCCAGTTCCACCCCCAAGGGGTGTTTGGTTCCCTGGGGGTGTTTTGGGGTCCCCAGGGTTGTTTTGGGGGTCCCTGAGGGTGTCTGGATCCCCAGGGGGTGTTTTTGGGTTCCCCAGGGTGTTTTTGGGTTCCCTGGGTTGTTTGGGTTCTCTCAGGGGTGTTTGGGTTCCCTCAGGGGTGTTTTTGGAGTCCCCAGGGGTGTTTTTGGGGTCCCTACAGGTGTCTGGGTTCCCTGAGGGTGTTTGGGGTCCCCAGGGGTGTTTTTGGGTTCCCTGAGGGTGTTTGGGGTCCCCAGGGGTGTTTTTGGGGTCCCTGAGGGTGTTTGGGTTCCCTGGGGGTGTTTGGGTTCCCCAGGGGGTGTTTGGGCTCCCTCAGGGGGTGTTTTTGGGGTCCCCAGGGGTGTTTTTGGGGTCCCTGAGGGTGTTTGGGGTCCCCGGGGGTGTTTTTGGGGTGCCCCCTCACCGGGTCACGGCGTATCCGTGGAGCTGCAGGAACTTGAGCAGCTCCTGGGCCTTCTCCCGGTCCCGGGCCTTCTCCTTGGCCGTCAGGGTGTCGTAGGGGACCAGGAGGGGGTGCGACCCCCCCCCTGCACCCCAAATCAGCACCCGAGCCCCCAGAATAACCCCTGAGCCCCCCTGAGCCCCCCCAGCACCCAGGGGTGCCCCTTCTCCCTGGCCCCCAGTGTGTCTTGCAGGGACCCCCCCCACCTGCACCCCAAATTAATCCCCTGAGTCCCCCTGGACCCCCCCAGATTTGGGGTTTGGGGGTCTCACCCTTGGCCTCCAGCTCCCCCTGGGGGGTTTATGGGATCTCCCACGGATTTGGGGGTTCGGGGGTCTCACCCCTGGTTCCCCTGGGGGTGGGGGGGCCCTGGGGGGTTTATGGGATCTCCCCCAGATTTGGGGTTCGGGGGTCTCACCCCTGGTTCCCCTGGGGGTGGGGGGCCCTGGGGGGTTTATGGGATCTCCCCCAGATTTGGGGTTCGGGGGTCTCACCCCTGGGATTGGGGGGGCCCCGGGGGGTTATGGGATCTCCCCCAGATTTGGGGTCCGGGGGTCTCACCCTTGGCCTCCAGCTCCCCCTGGGAGGGTTACGGGATCTCCCCCAGATTTGGGGATTCAGGGGTCTCACCCCTGGGGTTGGGGGGGCCCTGGGATCTCCCCCAGATTTGGGGGTTCGGGGGTCTCACCCCTGGTTCCCCTGGGGGTGGGGGGGCCCTGGGGGGTCCCCAGGGTCCCCCGGATTTGGGGTCTGGGGGGGGTCTCACCCTTGGCCTCCAGCTCCAGCTTCTTCTTGCGGCCCCACGTGTTGTGATAGTTCTCGGCCAACTGCTCTGCCATGGCCTGGGGGGGCAGGGGGGGCTCGTGGGGGTCTGGGGGGGCTTCTGGGGGGGCTTCTGGGGGTGTCTCTGGGGGGTGACCCCCGGGGGAGACCCCAGGAGACACGGGAGGACACAGGGGGAGACCCCCGTGTGGGGTCGTGGGAGGACACAGGGGAATGGAGGGGTCTGGGGGGGACACGGGGGACACTGGGGGGTCCCAGGGGACACTGGGGGTACAAGGGGACATGAGGGGACAGTGGGGACATTGGGGGTCCCAGAGGACACAGGAGACATTGGGGGGTCCCAGGGGACACTGGGGGTACAAGGGGACATGAGGGGACACAGGGGATATGGGGGGACACAGAGGGACACAGGGGACATTGGGGGGTCCCAGAGGACACAGGGGGACATTGGGGGGTCCCAGGGGACACTGGGGTTCCTGGGGGATACAGGGGGACATGAGGGAACAGTGGGGACATTGGGGGTCCCAGGGGACACAGGGGGACATTGGGGGGTCGGGGGTGATGTTGGGGGGTCCTCACCTGGAGCTCCCGGGACAGTGTCACCCCCAGGGGGACACAGGGGGGCCCCGGGGGGTCCCAGGGGACACAGGGGGACATTGGGGGGGTCCCAGGGGACACAGGGGGACATTGGGGATCCCGGGGGACATCGGGGGGTGTGGGGTGATGTTGGGGGTCCTCACCTGGAGCTCCCGGGACAGCGTCACCCCCGTCAGGTCCATGGGCTGGGGGCTGTACCCGTGCGAGGGGTCGTACGTGGCCTGGGGGGGGAAACGTGGGGTCAGGGGGGACCCCAGGATTTTGGGGGGGCCCTTTCCCACCCCAGCGACCCCCATGGACCCACAGGGGAGATTTGGGGTGCCCCATGAGCCCCCCGTGGACCCCCAGGCATTCGGGGGGTCCTTTCCCCACCCCATGGCCCCCCCACGCCCGGGGGTGATTTTGGGGTGCCCCCACCCCCCAGGTGTTTTTGGGGTTCCCCCACACCCCCCCAGGTGATTTTGGGGCTCCCCCCCCCACCCCCCAGGTGTTTTTGGGGTTCCCTCACCCTCTTCAGGTGATTTTGGGGTGCCCCACGCCCCCCCAGGTGATTTTGGGGCTCCCCCCACGCCCCCCAGGTGATTTTGGGGGTCCCACCTGGGCGCTCTGGGAGATTTTCCGGGTTTTCTTCTTCTCTGCCCGCTCGTCCTCCCCCTCCCGGGCCTTCTCCACCGTCCACTCCCAGGCCAGCATGGCCTTCAGGGACTCCTTGATGGGCCACCGGTAGATCTCCTTGTCCTGGGGAGGTCACAGGGGTCAGGGGGGTCCCCCAAAATCGGGGGGGCTCGTGGGGGTCCGTGGGGAGGAGCAGGGTCGGGGTTGGGGGTCCCAGGGGGGTCAGGAGGGGGTCGGGGGTCTCTGGGACGTTGGGGGGTGGGTGAGGATGACGACGGCCATTGGTGGATTTTCTTGTCCTGGGGAGGGTCGGGGGGGTCCCCCAAAATCAGGGGGGCTCGGGGGAGGTTCATGAGGAGCAGGAGGGATGGTCTGGGGGAGTTGGAGGGTTTTGGGGGGTCTGAAGGACAAAGATGGTCAGTGATGATGCACCGGAGGGGGACGGATGGTTTGGGGGTCTGGATGAGTTTGGGGGTGTCCTGGTGGGTCTGGGGGTGCCCCCTGGATCTGGGGGTGCCCCAGGGGGTCCCCAGGTACCTTTTCAGAGAAGGTCTTGTAGGGCCTCAGCATCGGGTGGGTTTTGGCCTCTTCATCCACCGTCTCCCCAAAAGTCCAGTTGTTCTGGATCTGGGGGGAGAGGGGGAGACACGGAGTTGGGGGGGCTCAGAGGGGCTGGGAGGACCCCGGGGGGGCCCTGGGGGTGCCACAGGGGGTCGGGGGGTCCCGGGGGGTCCCCACCTTGTCAAAGGCCCACTTCTCGTGTGTGTACTCGGCGTACTTGTTGATGAAGCCGTCGAGCTTCTCGGGGATGATGACGCTGG
>NW_024104122.1:0-7859 GCF_003945595.2 Pipra filicauda
CACACCTGGGGGTACCTGGGGGTATCTGGGCACACTGGGGGTACCTGGGCACACCTGGGGGCACCTGGGGGTACCTGGGGACACCTGGGCACAGGTGAGGCCCATGGGGCAGCTGGCAGAGAAACTGGGAGTCAGGTGGGCACCTGGGGGCACCTGGGCACAGGGGAGGGCACCTGGGTACAGGGGAGGGCACCTGGGGACACCTGGGGGTACCTGGGGACCCCTGCGGGTACCTGGGCACACCTGGGCACATCTGGGGACAGGGGAGGGCACCTGGGGCCCCTGGGCACACCCGAGGGTATCCGGGGGTACCTGGGCACAGATGAGTGCCCCTGGGGGTCAGGTGGGCACAGCTGGGGGTCAGTTGTGCCCCCCGGGGGTCAGTTGTGCCCCCTGTTCCCCCCCTAATTCCCGTTTTCCCGCTGTTTTCCAGGCACCCGGGGCCACCCCCCCCGCGATTCCCGGGCCCGGGAGGCCCCCCCGGCCCCATTCCCGGCCCCCCCCTGCACCCCGACCTGCACCCCGACCTGCACCCCGACCTGCACCCCGACCTGCACCCCGACATCCCCATGGGGCCCCCCCTGGGCCCCCCCGGGCCCCCCCTGCTGCCCTACGGGGGCGGGGGGGGCCCCGAGGAGTCCCCCCACCCCCATTCCCACCCCCACCCCCACCCCCACCCCGGGATGATCCCGCCGGGGCCGGGCCAGGGGTTCTACGAGTCCTTCTACCCCCCCCAGGAGGGGATGGACGTGGAGCCCGGAAACATGGGAGACACAGGTGGGGAAACCGGGAATGGCTGCTCATCCCAAATCCTACTGCTCCTCCCAAACCCTCCTTCTCAGCCCAAATCCTCCTTTTCATCCCAAATCCTCCTTCTCATCCCAATCCCTGCTGCTCAGCCCAAACCCTGCTGCTCATCCCAAATCCTGCTGCTCCTCCCAAACCCTCCTTCTCATCCCAAATCCTCCTTCTCATCCCAAATCCTGCTGCTCATCCCAAATCCTCCTTCTCATCCCAAACCCTGCTGCTCATCCCAAATCCTGCTGCTCAGCCCAAATCCTCCTTCTCATCCCAAACCCTGCTGCTCATCCCAAATCCTGCTGCTCATCCCAAATCCTGCTGCTCAGCCCAAATCCTCCTTCTCATCCCAAATCCTGCTGCTCAGCCCAAATCCTCCTTCTCATCCCAAATCCTGCTGCTCAGCCCAAATCCTGCTGCTCCTCCCAAACCCTGCTGCTCATCCCAAACCCTGCTGCTCAGCCCAAATCCTGCTGCTCATCCCAAATCCACCTTCTCATCCCAAATCCTGCTGCTCATCCCAAATCCTGCTGCTCCTCCCAAATCCCTGCTGCTCATCCCAAATCCTCCTTCTCATCCCAAATCCTGCTGCTCATCCCAAACCCTGCTGCTCATCCCAAATCCTGCTGCTCCTCCCAAATCCTCCTTCTCCTCCCAAATCCTGCTGCTCCTCCCAATCCCTGCTGCTCAGCCCAAATCCTGCTGCTCATCCCAAACCCTGCTGCTCAGCCCAAATCCTGCTGCTCATCCCAAATCCACCTTCTCATCCCAAATCCTCCTTTTCATCCCAAATCCTGCTGCTCCTCCCAAATCCTGCTGCTCCTCCCAAATCCTCCTTCTCATCCCAAATCCTGCTGCTCATCCCTAATCCTCCTTCTCATCCCAAATCCTGCTGCTCATCCCAAATCCTGCTGCTCATCCCAAATCCTGCTGCTCATCCCTAATCCTCCTTCTCATCCCAAATCCTGCTGCTCATCCCAAATCCTGCTGCTCATCCCTAATCCTCCTTCTCATCCCAAATTCTCCTTTTCATCCCAAATCCTGCTGCTCATCCCAAATCCTGCTGCTCCTCCCAAATCCACCTTTTCATCCCAAATCCTGCTGCTCATCCCAAATCCTGCTGCTCCTCCCAAATCCTGCTGCTCCTCCCAAACCCTGCTGCTCATCCCAAATCCTGCTGCTCCTCCCAATCCCTGCTTCTCATCCCAAATCCTGCTGCTCATCCCAAATCCTGCTGCTCAGCCCAAACCCTGCTGCTCCTCCCAAACCCTGCTGCTCCTCCCAAACCCTGCTGCTCAGCCCAAATCCTCCTTCTCATCTCAAATCCTCCTTCTCATCCCAAATCCTGCTGCTCCTCCCAATCCCTGCTGCTCAGCCCAAATCCTGCTGCTCATCCCAAACCCTGCTGCTCAGCCCAAATCCTGCTGCTCCTCCCAAACCCTGCTGCTCAGCCCAAATCCTCCTTCTCATCTCAAATCCTCCTTCTCATCCCAAATCCTGCTGCTCCTCCCAAATCCTGCTGCTCATCCCAAACCCTGCTGCTCATCCCAAACCCTGCTGCTCAGCCCAATCCCTGCTGCTCAGCCCAAATCCTGCTGCTCATCCCAAATCCTGCTGCTCATCCCAAATCCTCCTTCTCATTCCAAATCCTCCTTCTCATCCCCAATCCCTGCTGCTCATCCCCAATCCCTGGTGCTCATCCCAAATCCTCCTTCTCATCCCTAGTTCCAGGATCCATCTCCTTTTCCCAGATCCATCCCTAGTTCCAGGATCCATCCCCAGTTCCCGGATCCATCCCCAGTTCCCGGATCCATCCCCTGTTCCCAGATCCATCCCCAGTTCCAGGATCCATCCCGAGTTCCCGGATCCATCCCCAGTTCCCGGATCCATCCCCAGTTCCCGGATCCATCCCCAGTTCCAGGATCCATCCCCAGTTCCAGGATCCATCCCCAGTTCCAGGATCCATCCCCAGTTCCAGGATCCATCCCCAGTTCCAGGATCCATCCCCAGTTCCAGGATCCATCCCCAGTTCCAGGATCCATCCCCAGTTCCCGGATCCATCCCCTGATCCCAGGATCCATCCCCAGTTCCAGGATCCATCCCCAGTTCCCGGATCCATCCCCAGTTCCCGGATCCATCCCCAGTTCCCAGATCCATCCCCTGATCCCAGGATCCATCCCCAGTTCCAGGATCCATCCCCAGTTCCCGGATCCATCCCCAGTTCCAGGATCCATCCCTAGTTCCAGGATCCATCCCCAGTTCCCAGATCCATCCCCAGTTCCAGGATCCATCCCCAGTTCCAGGATCCATCCCCAGTTCCCGGATCCATCCCCAGTTCCCAGATCCATCCCCAGTTCCAGGATCCATCCCCAGTTCCAGGATCCATCCCCAGTTCCCGGATCCATCCCCAGTTCCAGGATCCATCCCCACATCCCGAGGGGCTCCGTGTCCCTCCCGTAGCAGCAGGAAAACCTGGAATGGCTCCTCCCAAACCCTTTCTCATCCCGAATTTCCCCCCCGTTCCCTTTCCCAGACGACTACGGCGGGTACGAGCCCCTGGAGGGGCCGGGGGGGGATCCCCTGTTCCCGGATCCCTCCCTGGATCCCGAGGGGCTCTGCGAGGGCCCCCCCGGGCTGGGGAAGGGCCCCGGCCTTCCCGGCCTTCCCGAGTTCCTGCCGTCGGCGCAGCGGGCGCTCTTCCTGCGCATCCAGCACAAGCAGCACGAGGACGAGGAGCGGGCCCGGAGGGGGGGAGAGCCCGGGAAAACGGAGCGGGACAACGAGGAAGGCAAGGAGGGAATCCCCAGCCCTGAGCCCTCATCCCAATCCCTGATCCCAATCCCTGATCCCTGAGCCTGATCCCAATCCCTCAACCCTGAGCCTGAGCCTGGGAAAACAGACCGGGACAACGAGGAAGGCAAGGAGGGAATTCTGAGCCTCATCCCAATCCCTGATCCCAGTCCCTGATCCCTGATCCCTGATCCCAATCCCTGACCCTGAGCCTGAGCCCGGGAAAACGGAGCGGGACAACGAGGAAGGCAAGGAGGGAATTCTGAGCCTGATCCCGATCCCTGAGTCTGATCCCAATCCCTGAGTCTGATCCCGATCCCTGAGTCTGATCCCAATCCCTGAGCCTGATCCCGATCCCTGAGCCTGAGCCTGAGCCCGGGAAAACGGAGCGGGACAACGAGGAAGGCAAGGAGGGAATTCTGAGCCTCATCCCAATCCCTGATCCCAATCCCTGATCCCTGATCCCTGAACCTGATCCCAATCCCTGAGCCCGGGAAAACGGAGCGGGACAATGAGGAAGGCAAGGAGGGAATTCTGAGCCTGATCCCGATCCCTGAGCCTGATCCCAAATCCTGAACCTGAGCCTGATCCCTGAACCCGATCCCAATCGCTGAGCCTGAGTCTGATCCCAGTCCCTGAGCTTGATCCCAATCCCTGAGCTTGACCCTGATCCCTGAGCATTATCCTGATTCCTGAGCCTGAGTTTGATCCTGATCCTGATCCCAATCCCTGAGCCTGATCCCGATCCCTGAACCTGATCCCAATCCCTGAGTCTGATCCCAATCCCTGAGCCTGATCCCGATCCCTGAGCCTGATCCCGATCCCTGAGCCTGATCCCGATCCCTGAGCCTGATCCCGATCCCTGAGCCTGATCCCAATCCCTGAGCCTGAGCCTAAGCCTGATCCCTCAGCTTGAGCCTGATCCTGATCCTGAGCCCAATCCCTGAGCCTGATCCTGATCCTGAGCCCAATCCCTGAGCCTGATCCTGATCCTGAGCCCAATCCCTGAGCTTGATCCCAATCCCTGAGCCTGAGCCTGAGCCTGATCCCAATCCCTGATCCTGATCCCGATCCCTGACCCTGATCCCGATCCCTGATCCTGATCCCAGTCCCGATCCTGATCCTGGTACAGCCTCGACTCCAATCCTGCTCCCTCTGCAGCTCCTGATCCTGATCATTGTGGGGCTTCTCTCCCTGTCCCCTCCTTCCCTGTCCCCCATCCCAGGCGATCCCGGGAACTGGTACTGCAGCTCTCTGGGACTTTGGGGGCTGAAATTGGGGCCAGAGCTTCCCTGTTTTTGGGAAAACCCGGGAATATTTCAGGGATCTATTTTAAGAACCCATTCTGGGGCTCCTGTCCCTGTCCCCTCATTCCCTGTTCCCCGTTCCCAGGCGATCCCGGGAACTGGTGCTGCAGCTCTCTGGGACTTTGGGGGCTGAAATCAAGGCCAGAGCTTCCCTCTTTTTGGGAAAACCTGGGAATATTTTAGGGATCTATTTTAAGAACCCATTCTGGGGTTTCTCTCCCTGTTCCCTCCTTCCCTGTCCCCCATTCCCAGGCGATCCCGGGAACTGGTGCTGCAGCTCTCTGGGACTTTGGGGGGTGAAATTGAGGCCAGAGGCTCCCTGTTTTTGGGAAAACCCGGGAATATTTCAGGGATCTATTTTAAGAACCCATTCTGGGGTTTCTCTCCCTGTTCTGTCCTTCCTTGTCCCCCGTTGCCAGGCGATCCCGGGAACTGGTGCTGCAGCTCTCTGGGACTTTGGGGGCTGAAATCAAGGCCAGAGGCTCCTTGTTTTTAGGAAAACCCGGGAATATTCCAGGTTCTCCTTTGAGAACCCCTTTTGGGGCTCCTCTCACCCCCTGTCCCCCGTTGCCAGGCGATCCCGGGAACTGGTACTCCAGCGACGAGGACGACGGCGGCAGCAGCGTCACCTCCATCCTCAAATCCCTGCGCCAGCAGAGCTCCGGGAGACCCCCCAGCAACCCCCCCGGGGACCCCCCCAGCGACCCCCGGCTGCAGAGACCCCCCCGCCCCTCCGACCCCCGGCTGCGGGACCCGCGCCTGGCCCGGAATCCCGAGCAGCTCCCGCCCCTGGATCCGGGACCCTCCGACCCCCGGCTGGCCCGGCACGGCCCCCCCAGGGCCGAGCCCCCCCGAGGGGCCCCCGAGGAGGAGGAGGGGGAGCGGCTGCTGCGGGACAAGGCCCTGCCCATCCCCCTGGAGCCGCTGCCGGGCCATTCCCAGCGGGACCCGCGCTCCCAGCTCCAGCAGTTCAGCCACATCCGCAAGGCCGTGGTGCTGCCCAAGCCGCCCTTCGCCCGCGCCGTCCTGTGGAGCCCCGAGGACCTGATCCCGCTGCCCCTGCCCAAGCAGGAGCCTCCTCCCCCCGTGGCCCTTCCCGCCGCCCTCCAGGCCGCTCCAGGATCCGACCCCCGCCTGCTCCGGGCGCCCTCGGACCCCAGGAGAGCCGGCGGAGAGCCCGGAGCCGCCCCGGCTTCATCCTCCTCCTCCTCCTCCTCCTGCTCCTCCTCCTCCTCCTCCTCCGCCCTGCCGGACTTCGAGCTGCTCTCCCGCATCCTGCAGACTGTCAACGCCTCGGGGGGGGACAAACCCAGCGACCCCCGCGTCAGGAAGAACCCCCCGGCCGACCCCCGCCTCCAGAAATGCCTGGAGAGCCCCAGGGAGAGCGGGAACCCCGGCGGGAATCCCAACCCCGGCGGGGGGGACTCCGGCCCCGGCCCCATCGCTCCCTACGACCCCCGGCTGAGCTGGGGCGGGGGCGGCCAGAGCAGCAGCGTCCTGAGCAACATCAGCCTCTACGACCCCCGCACCGCCCACAGCCCCGAGGGGGGGGCAGGCGCCGCCGACGGGACCCCCGCCCCCAAAAACCACCCCCCCGCGGCCGGCGGGAAGGCCAAGGAGCCCCCCAGGGAGCCCCCCAGGGAGCCCCCCAAGGAGCCCCCCAAGGAGCCGCCGTTCCTGCGGCGCTCGGCGCTGGAGCCGCCCCCGGACACGGACAGGGCGGAGCCCCCGGACAGGTACAACAACAGCTACAACCGGCCCCGCCCCCGGGGGGGCAACAACAGCACCAACAGCACCAACAGCAGCACCAACAGCACCCCCAACCCCCCCCCCCAGGGCGGGGAGGGACCCCCCCAAACCGCCCCCCAGCACCCCCAGCCCGCCCTGCACAACCTGCCCGTGCCCCCCCCCCTGTACGGCAGGGCCAAGGCCGGGGGGGGGACCCGGCCCGGAGCCGGGAGCCCCTTCCCGGGAAACAGCCCCGCCAGGGACCCCCCCGAGGACGCGGCGTCGCTCAAGGAGGTGTTCAAGGGCTTCGACCCCACGGCCTCGCCCTTCTGCCAGTGAGGGGGGGCTGAATCACCCCAAATCACCCCAAAATCCGGCCAGAGTCGCCCCAAATCCACCCAGAAACCCCAAATCCACCCCAAAACCCCAAATCCACCCCAAAACCCCAACCAGGCTCAAGGGCGTCTTCAAGGGCTTCGACCCCACGGCCTCGCCCTTCTGCCAGTGAGGGGGGGCTGAATCACCCCAAAATCACCCCAAATCACCCCAAAATCCAGCCAGAATCGCCCCAAATCCACCCAGAAACCCCAAATCCACCCCAAAACCCCAAATCCACCCCAAAACCCCAACCAGGCTCAAGGGCGTCTTCAAGGGCTTCGACCCCACGGCCTCGCCCTTCTGCCAGTGAGGGGGGGCTGAAAGCACCCCAAAATCACCCCAAATCACCCCAAAATCCGGCCAGAGTCACCCCAAACCACCCCAAAATCTGGCCAGAATTGCCCCAAATCACCCCAAAATCCCAAAGCCAGAATCGCCCCAAATCACCCCAAAATCCGGCCAGAATCACCCCAGATCACCCCAAAATCTGGCCAGAATCACCCCAAACCACCCCAAAATCCAGACAGAATCAACCAAATCACCCCAAAATCCAGACAGAGTCACCCCAAACCACCCCAAAATCCGGCCAGAGTCACCTCAAATCACCCCAAAATCCGGCTGAAAATACCCCAAATCACCCCAAAGCCACCCCAAAATCTGGCCAGAATTACCCCAAACCACCCCAAAATCCCAAAGCCAGAATCACCCCAAACCACCCCAAAATCCAGCCAGAGTCACCCCAAACCACCCCAAAATCTGACCACAATCACCCCAAAATCCAGCCACAATCACCCCAAATCACCCCAAAATCCAGCCACAATCACCCCAAACCACCCCAAAATCTGACCACAATCCCCC
>NW_024104123.1:0-7812 GCF_003945595.2 Pipra filicauda
GCAAAGAACTTTCTGTGGTGGCACCTTTTGTCTGGCAGGAATCTTCATTTGGATTCAATTTTCCAGGAGGTAGGACAGGCCATTGCAGTGCAGGGCTGGAAAATGGGAACAGCAGCTCTTTCCAACAGGAAAAAAAGTCTGGAACCTTTGGTTTTGAGGTGCAGTTGTTGGGGCAGACTGGGCACTTCTTGGGCAGCCAGAGTTTTCTGTGGTGGCATCTTTGTCTGGCAGGAATCTTCATTTGGATGCAATTTTTCAAATGGTGGGACAGGCCATTGCAGCGCAGGGCTGAAAAAAGGGAACAGCAGCTCTCTCCCTAAGGAAAAAAAGTCTGGAACCTTTGGCTTCAAGTGTAGTTGTTGGGGCAGACTTGGTACTTCTTGGGCAGCAAAGATCTTTCTGTGGTGGCACCCTTTGTCTGGCAGGAATCTTCATTTGGATTCTATTTTCCAGTATGTGGGACAGGCCATTGCAGCACAGGGCAGAAAAAAGGGAACAGCAGCTCTTTCCCTAAAGAATAAATGTCTGGAACCTTTGGCTTCAAGTGTAGTTGTTGGGGCAGACTTGGTACTTCTTGGGCAGCAAAGATCTTTCTGTGGTGGCACCTTTTGTCTGGCAAGAATCTTCATTTGGAGTAAATTTTCCAGGAGGTGGGACAGGTCATTGCAGCACAGGGCAGAAAAAAGGGAACAGCAGCTCTTTCCCTAAGGAAAAACAGTCTGGAAGCTTGGGCTTCAGGTGTAGTTGGTGCAGGCTGGGCACTTCTTGGGCAGCCAGAGTTTTCAGTGGTGGCATCTTTGTCTGGCAGGAATCTTCATTTGGATTCTATTTTCCAGGAGGTGGGACAGGCCATTGCAGCGCAGGGCTGAAAAAAGGGAACAGCAGCTCTTTCCCTAAAGAATAAATGTCTGGAACCTTTGGTTTCAGGTGCAGTTGTTGGGGCAGCCTGGGAACTTCTTGGGCAGCAAAGAGCTTTTTCTGGTGGCACCTTTTGTCAGGCAGGAATCTTCATTTGCTATCCATTTTCCAGGAGGTAGGACAGGCCATTGCAGAGGAGAGTTGAAAAAAGGGAACAGCAGCCCTTTCGTCCAGGAAAAACAGTCTGGAAGCTTTGGTTTTGAGGTGCAGTTAGTGGGGCAGACTGGGCACTTCTTGAGACGCAAGAACTTTCTGTGGTGGCACCTTTTGTCTGGCAGGAATCTTCATTTGGATTCAATTTTCCAGGAGGTAGGACAGGCCATTGCAGTGCAGGGCTGGAAAATGGGAACAGCAGCTCTTTCCAACAGGAAAAAAAGTCTGGAACCTTTGGTTTTGAGGTGCAGTTGTTGGGGCAGACTGGGCACTTCTTGGGCAGCCAGAGTTTTCTGTGGTGGCATCTTTGTCTGGCAGGAATCTTCATTTGGATGCAATTTTTCAAATGGTGGGACAGGCCATTGCAGCGCAGGGCTGAAAAAAGGGAACAGCAGCTCTCTCCCTAAGGAAAAAAAGTCTGGAACCTTTGGCTTCAAGTGTAGTTGTTGGGGCAGACTTGGTACTTCTTGGGCAGCAAAGATCTTTCTGTGGTGGCACCCTTTGTCTGGCAGGAATCTTCATTTGGATTCTATTTTCCAGTATGTGGGACAGGCCATTGCAGCACAGGGCAGAAAAAAGGGAACAGCAGCTCTTTCCCTAAAGAATAAATGTCTGGAACCTTTGGCTTCAAGTGTAGTTGTTGGGGCAGACTTGGTACTTCTTGGGCAGCAAAGATCTTTCTGTGGTGGCACCTTTTGTCTGGCAAGAATCTTCATTTGGAGTAAATTTTCCAGGAGGTGGGACAGGTCATTGCAGCACAGGGCAGAAAAAAGGGAACAGCAGCTCTTTCCCTAAGGAAAAACAGTCTGGAAGCTTGGGCTTCAGGTGTAGTTGGTGCAGGCTGGGCACTTCTTGGGCAGCCAGAGTTTTCAGTGGTGGCATCTTTGTCTGGCAGGAATCTTCATTTGGATTCTATTTTCCAGGAGGTGGGACAGGCCATTGCAGCGCAGGGCTGAAAAAAGGGAACAGCAGCTCTTTCCCTAAAGAATAAATGTCTGGAACCTTTGGTTTCAGGTGCAGTTGTTGGGGCAGCCTGGGAACTTCTTGGGCAGCAAAGAGCTTTTTCTGGTGGCACCTTTTGTCAGGCAGGAATCTTCATTTGCTATCCATTTTCCAGGAGGTAGGACAGGCCATTGCAGAGGAGAGTTGAAAAAAGGGAACAGCAGCCCTTTCGTCCAGGAAAAACAGTCTGGAAGCTTTGGTTTTGAGGTGCAGTTAGTGGGGCAGACTGGGCACTTCTTGAGACGCAAGACCTTTCTGTGGTGGCACCTTTTGTCTGTCAGGAATCTTCATTTGGATTCAATTTTCCAGGAGGTGGGACAGGCCATTGCAGTGCAGAACTGAAAATATGGAAGAGGGCACAGGCTCTTTCGTCGCGAGGGAAACAAAAATGTCTGGAACTTTGGCTTTGAGGTGGCAGGGTTTGGTGGGCAAAGGCCTTGGGCACTGGTCTTTGGGGGCAGACAAGAGTTTTCTGTGGTGGGGCAGCATTTTGTCTGGCAGGAATATTCATTTGGCATTCAGTTTTTGCGGAGGTGGGGGACTGTCCACTGATGGGCAGCACAGGGCAGAGAAAGCACAGGGCAGAAAAAAGGGAACAGCAGCTCTTTCCACCAGGAAAAACAGTCTGGAAGCTTTGGCTTCAGGTGAAGTTGGTGCAGGCTGGGCACTTCTTGGGCAGCCAGAGTTTTCTGTGGTGGCACCTTTTGTCTGGCAGGAATCTTCATTTGGATTCAATTTTCCAGGAGGTGGGACAGGCCATTGCAGCGCAGGGCAGAAAAAATGGAACAGCAGCTCTTTCCCTAAGGAAAAAGAGTCTGGAAGCTTTGGCTTTGAGGTGCAGTTGTTTGGGGCAGCCTGGGCACGTCTTGGGCAGCAAAGAACTTTCTGTGGTGGCACCTTTTGTCTGGCAGGAATCTTCATTTGGATTCAATTTTCCAGGAGGTAGGACAGGCCATTGCAGTGCAGGGCTGGAAAAAGGGAACAGCAGCTCTTTCCACCAGGAAAAAAAGTCTGGAAACTTTGGATTCAAGTGTAGTTGTTGGGGCAGCCTGGGCACTTCTTGGGCAGCAAGACCTTTCTGTGGTGGCACCTTTTGTCTGGCAGGAATCTTCATTTGGATGCAATTTTTCAAATGGTGGGACAGGCCATTGCAGCGCAGGGCTGAAAAAAGGGAACAGCAGCTCTCTCCCTAAGGAAAAAAAGTCTGGAACCTTTGGCTTCAAGTGTAGTTGTTGGGGCAGACTTGGTACTTCTTGGGCAGCAAAGATCTTTCTGTGGTGGCACCCTTTGTCTGGCAGGAATCTTCATTTGGATTCTATTTTCCAGTATGTGGGACAGGCCATTGCAGCACAGGGCAGAAAAAAGGGAACAGCAGCTCTTTCCCTAAAGAATAAATGTCTGGAACCTTTGGCTTCAAGTGTAGTTGTTGGGGCAGACTTGGTACTTCTTGGGCAGCAAAGATCTTTCTGTGGTGGCACCTTTTGTCTGGCAAGAATCTTCATTTGGAGTAAATTTTCCAGGAGGTGGGACAGGTCATTGCAGCACAGGGCAGAAAAAAGGGAACAGCAGCTCTTTCCCTAAGGAAAAACAGTCTGGAAGCTTGGGCTTCAGGCGTAGTTGGTGCAGGCTGGGCACTTCTTGGGCAGCCAGAGTTTTCTGTGGTGGCATCTTTGTCTGGCAGGAATCTTCATTTGGATTCTATTTTCCAGGAGGTGGGACAGGCCATTGCAGCGCAGGGCTGAAAAAAGGGAACAGCAGCTCTTTCCCTAAGGAAAAAAAGTCTGGAAGCTTTGGCTTCAGGTGCAGTTGTTGGGGCAGCCTGGGAACTTCTTGGGCAGCAAAGAGCTTTTTCTGGTGGCACCTTTTGTCAGGCAGGAATCTTCATTTGCTAGCCATTTTCCAGGAGGTAGGACAGGCCATTGCAGAGGAGAGTTGAAAAAAGGGAACAGCAGCCCTTTCGTCCAGGAAAAACAGTCTGGAAGCTTTGGTTTTGAGGTGCAGTTAGTGGGGCAGACTGGGCACTTCTTGAGACGCAAGACCTTTCTGTGGTGGCACCTTTTGTCTGTCAGGAATCTTCATTTGGATTCAATTTTCCAGGAGGTGGGACAGGCCATTGCAGCGCAGAACTGAAAATATGGAAGAGCGGCTCTTTCCCTAAGGAAAAAATGTCTGGAAGCTTTGGCTTTGAGGTGCAGTTGGTGCAGGCTGGGCACTTCTTGGGCAGCAAGAGTTTTCTGTGGTGGCACCTTTTGTCTGGCCGGAATCTTCATTTGCATTCAGTTTTTCAGGAGGTGGGACTGTCCACTGCAGCACAGGGCAGAAAAAAGGGAACAGTCGCTCTTTCCACCAGGAAAAACAGTCTGGAAGCTTTGGCCTCAGGTGAAGTTGGTGCAGGCTGGGCACTTCTTGGGCAGCCAGAGTTTTCTGTGGTGGCACCTTTTGTCTGGCAGGAATCTTCATTTGGATTCAATTTTCCAGGAGGTGGGACAGGCCATTGCAGCGCAGAACTGAAAAAATGGAAGAGCAGCTCTTTTCCTAAGGAAAAAATGTCTGGAAGCTTTGATTTTGAGGTGCAGTTGGTGGGGCAGACTGGGCACTTCTTGTGCAGCAAAGATCTTTCTGTGGTGGCACCTTTTGTCTGGCAGCAATCTTCATTTGGATGCAATTTTTCAAAAGGTGGGACAGGCCATTGCAGTGCAGGGCTGAAAAAAGGGAACACCAGCTCTTTCCACCAGGAAAAAAAGTCTGGAAGCTTTGGCTTCAGGTGTAGTTGATGCAGGCTGGGCACTTCTTGGGCAGGAAGAGTTTTCTGTGGTGGCTCCTTTTGTCTGGCAGGAATCTTCATTTGGATTCTATTTCTCAGGAGGTGGGATCTGCCATTGCAGTGCAGGGCTGAAAAAAGGGAACAGCAGCTCTTTCCACCAGGAAAAAAAGTCTGGACGCTTAGGCTTTGAGGTGCAGTTGTTGGGGCAGCCTGGGAACTTCGTGGGCAGCAAAGATCTTTCTGTGGTGGCACCTTTTGTCTGGCAGGAATTTTCATTTGCTTTCAATTTTTCAAAAGCTGGGACTGGCCATTGCAGCACAGAACTGAAAAAAAATGGAACAGCAGCTCTCTCCCTAAGGAAAAAGAGTCTGGAAGCTTAGGCTTTGAGGTGCAGTTTGTGGGGTAGCCTGGGAACTTCTTGGGCAGCAAAGAGCTTTCTGTGGTGGCACCTTTTGTCTGGCAGGAATCTTCATTTGGATTCAGTTTTTCAGGAGGTGAGACAGTCCACTGCAGCACAGGGCAGAAAAAAGGGAACAGTAGCTCTTTCCCTAAGGAAAAAAAGTCTGGAAACTTTGGATTCAAGTGTAGTTCTTGGGGCAGCCTTGGCACTTCTTGGGCAGGAAGAGTTTTCTGTGGTGGCACCTTTTGTCTGGCAGGAATCTTCATTTGGATTCTATTTTCCAGTATGTGGGACAGGCCATTGCAGTGCAGGGCTGAAAAAAGGGAACAGCAGCTCTTTCCACCAGGAAAAACAGTCTGGAAGCTTTGGCTTCAGGTGTAGTTGGTGCAGGCTGGGCACTCCTTGGGCAGCAAGACCTTTCTGTGGTGGCACCTTTTCTCTGGCAATAATCTTCATTTGGAGTAAATTTTCCAGGAGGTGGGACAGGTCATTGCAGCACAGGGCAGAAAAAAGGGAACAGCAGCTCTTTCCCTAAGGAATAAAAGTCTGGAAGCTTTGGCTTTGAGGCGCAGTTGTTGGGGCAGACTGAGCACTTCCTGGGCATCAGAGAGCTTTCTGTGGTGGCACCTTTTGTCTGGAAGGAATCTTCATTTGCTTTCAATTTTTCAAAAGGTGGGAAAGGCCATTGCAGTTCAGAACTGAAAAAAGGGAACAGCAGCTCTTTCCACCAGGAAAAACAGTTCGAAAGCTATGGCTTCAGGTGTAGTGGATGCAGGCTGGGCACTTCTTGGGCAGCAAGAGTTTTCTGTGGTGGCACCTTTTGTCTGGCAGGAATCTTCATTTGGATTCAATTTTCCAGGAGGTGGGACAGGCCATTGCAGCGCAGAACTGAAAAAATGGAAGAGCAGCTCTTTTCCTCAGGAAAAACAGTCTGGAAGCTTTGGCTTTGAGGTGCAGTTGTTGGGGCAGCCAGGGCACTTCTTGGGCAGGAAGAGTTTTCTGTGGTGGCACCTTTTGTCTGGCAGGAATCTTCATCTGGATTCTATTTTTCAGGAGGTGGGACAGGTCATTGCAGTGCAGGGCTGAAAAAAGGGAACAGCAGCTCTTTCCACCAGGAAAAACAGTCTGGAACCTTTGGCTTCAGGTGCAGTTGGTGGGGTAGCCTGGGCACTTCTTGGGCAGCACGAGCTTTCTGTGGTGGCACCTTTTTCTGGCAGGAATCTTTAGTTGGATTCAGTTTTGGGAGTTATTTTGGTCATTGTAGCGCATGGCTGAAAAATGGATGAGCAGCTCTTTTCCACAGGAAAGTAAGTCTGGATCCTTTGGCTTCCGGTGCAGTTGGTGGGGCAGCCTGGGCACTTCTTGGGAAGCAAGAACTTTCTGTGGTGGCACCTTTTTTCTAGGAGGTGTTTGTTCCCTGTTAGCAAGTCCCTTACGGCATCAATCACAGAGCACTGGTGTTGCACAGCAATTTAAATTAGTAGTAGAATGGCTAAGGCTTAGTAGAAGAGTAGGCCTAGAAAGCAACTTTGTTTGTGTGTGAAGTGGAAACCATAATCAAAGGATCTAGTCAGGCATGTATGCAACGATTTGTTACCTAGGATGTGGTTAAGGTCTGTTAAACAGTTTCTAGGGATAAGACAACTTAAGCAGATTTATGATTGGAGTAGATGATTATTAATTGTTATCAGTATGAAGTATGAGCTTGTTTGCAACTGCACCTGGTTTGCTGTGGAAACTGTAACTGTTTTGCCGTGGAAACTGCAAGTAAACTTGTTTGTGTATAAAAGCTGAACTGAAAATGAGGGTCTTCGGAATCCTGACTTTGGACGCTAGTCCTCAGGTTCCCGGGGCCCCGAATAAAGCACCGCATAAACCGGCACTCTGTTGGTTTGTGTTTCTTTTGGTTACGGGCAACAGTTTTCTGGCGACCCAGATGGGACTCCGGGGGTAGCTGGGGCGGCTCACGCGCTGATCTACTCCACGCCGGCAACCAGGTGATTTCTGGGGAGACATCGACCCGTGCCCGACCCCGCGCCCGCCGGACAACCCATCCAGGTAAGCCCGGAGGTGCTTTATTCTTTTAGGTTTGTTGGTTGGGAGCCTGCCTATAAGACGGGACCGCAAGTTACCCGCTAGGTTGGGCTAAAGGTACCTCGGTTGGGAAGCCTAGGCGCTGGTCGTAAGACGTAGCGAAAGCCGCGCTGTACCAGCACTCGCCACTCAGAGGGAGAATTGGCGAGTTGGTTTTGGTTTTGGTATTGGAATATGTACTTGGTTTATGTTGTTGTGTTGTCGTGCTGGTCGTTAAACGTATTGTTTTGTATGATTGTGGTATTGTGAATTTGAGGAATTCACATTGTGGTGTATTGTGAATTTGAGGAATTCACATTACGGTGTATGTGTGAGCCGGTATGATGCCGTTTAAAACTTTTAGAGCATTATCTTGTGCAGAAAAAGATATCCCTAGCGATTCTCCGCTTGGTTGCTTGTTAAAACATTGGAAGGAGGGAAATTTTGGACAAGAGTTAAACAAGAAACAATTGATTGATTACTGTAATAATGTATGGCCTCA
>NW_024104124.1:0-7809 GCF_003945595.2 Pipra filicauda
CTCTGGACACCTGGTGTAACCTCTGCTCAGCAGGCAGATAGTGTTTCTCATGCGCCAAGGATGCAGCTGGTTGTTATTTAACAACACTTGACCTGCCTGGTTTGGCCCCTGCCTGGAATGGGGCACCAAGTTTTACTCAGTTCTTCTCAGGACAGGTGGTTTCACTCCTGCCCAGCTCAGCACAGTTCATATGGCTCCTGCTCCACTCCGAGGTGTTTCTTCTTTTATACTTGGGGCATCCAACTCGGGCATGACTTTGCTTGGATGGCTTTTTTCATCACGTCTTGCAGCAGCTGGTTTTATCCCTGTCATCCTTGGGGAGGCTCCTTGTATCCCTTACCCGGACAAAGTCTCTGCATTTACTCCTGCATTACACCTCTCAGGTGACCTTTTTATGCCCCTGCCCTAACCTGATGTCTAGGTCCTGTATTACCGTCCTCCCAGCAGCACTTCAGGAGCTCTCTGATGAAGACAATCAACAATGGCACTCGTGAACAGTGCCTCTGCTCCTGCCTCCTGCTCATATGGGGGCATTTTAGGACGTAAGCAGCTCTGCTCTGTTCTCTGAAGCGAACTGCCCACCAAGCACACCTTGCACTGCCGTCCTGTCATGCAAGAAAAACAGCTTTTCGTCTTGCATGCACAAGCTCCAACAGAAACTCTGTGATATCCAGAACAAGTGGTGGATTGATCTAGCTGAAAAAATTCAATTATACGCAGATACGGGTGATCACAAAGGATTCTGTGAGGCTCTGAAAACAGCATACGGGCCTGCATACCAGGTCCAAAGCCCAGTACTCAGTGCTGATGGTCAAACACTTCTAACAGATAAAACCTCCATTCTGAATCAATGATCTGAACACTTTCAGACTTTTTTCAGTACCAACTGTGTAGTCCAAGACTCAGCAATTCAGTCCATCACACAGTAAGCGGTGAAATACGAATCGGATACTGCCCCCACTTTAGGAGAAACCCTCAAGGCCATACAGCAGGCGAAAATCGGCAAGGCAGCTGGGGTTGATGGAATTCCTCCTGAAGTCTGGAAACATGGGGGCCTTGCACTCCATGCCAAATGTCACGAATTTGTGGTATGCCATTGGGAACTAGGCGAACTAGATTGCTCAAATTACCGGGGTATTACTCTGCTCCCCATTGCTGGCAAAATCCTGGTAAGAATACTCTTGAACAGACTAATACCCACTATAGCAGAAGGAATTCTACCTGAAAGTCGGTGTGGCTTCAGAGTCAACAGGAGTACCACAGACATGGTGTTTGTTCTCAGACAACTGCAAGAGAAGTGCAGGGAACAGAACAAGGGTCTCTATGTAACCTTTGTTGACCTCACCAAGGCTTTCGATACTGTGAGCAGAAAAGGCCTATGGCAGATTTTGGAACATTTAGGTTGTCCCCCCAAGTTCCTTAAAATGATTATCTCACTCCATGAGGATCAGCACGGCCAAGTCAGATATGGTAATGCACTTTCTGAGCCCTTTCTAATAAAGAACGGTGTAAAACACGGCTGCGTTCTCGCTCCAACCCTATTCACAGTCTTTTTCAGCAGGATGCTCCAAAGGGCCATGGCAGACCTCGAGGATCAGGACGGGATCTACATTTGATACCGTACCAATGGAAGCCTTTTCAACCTAAGGGGACTGAAGGCCCACACCAAGACCTTAAACCATCTTGTCCAGGAGCTGCTTTATGCTGATGACGCCGCCCTCGTCGCTCACACAGAAGCAGCTCTGCAGCGTTTAACATCCTGCTTTGCTGAGGCTGCTGAGCTCTCTGGGCTGGAAGTCAGCTTAAAGAAAACAGAAGTTCTCCATCACCCTGCACCTCAGGAAGTCTTCCATCATCCCCATATCACCATTGGCCAGTCAGAGCTCAAATCAGTCCAGCAGTTTAATTACCTCGGGAGCCTCATCTCCTCGGATGGTGAGATTGACGGAGAGATGGACAACAGGTTAGCAAAGGCATAGAGAGCTTTTGGAAAACTCCATAAAAGAGTTTGGCAAAATAAACACTTGAAGAAAAGTACCAAGATCAGTGTTTACAGAGCCATTGTGCTGTCTACTCTCTTATATGGATCCGAATCCTGGGTCATCTACAGCCACCACCTGCGACTCCTGGAACGCTTCCATCAACGCTGCCTCCGTACAATCCTAAACATCCACTGGTCAGATGATGTGACCAATCCATCTGTTCTAGAACAGGCAGCAGTCACAAGTATTGAGGCCATGTTGCTGAGAACACAGCTGTGCTGGGCAGGGCACGTCTCCAGGATGAAGGACCAACCCCCCCCTCCCTAAGATCGTGCTCTGTGGTGAACTTGCCACCGGCTGCCGCAAGAGAGGAGCCCCGAAGAGGAGATACAAGGACTGCCTGAAACAACATCTCAGCCTTGGCCACATTGATCTTCATCATTGGTCTACTCTGGCCTCCAGTCAGGAGGTCTGGAGACACCCCATCTCTAACGCTGCTGCTTCCTTTGAGAACGCAGCAGGATCACCATCGAGGAGAAAAGACAACGCAGAAAGATGTCGATCCCATCCAAGGAGTCTTTCTGCTCTGCCTTTTGCAACTGGACGTGTCTATCTCACATTGGCCTCTTTAGCCACCAGTGTGCTTGTAGCAAATGTGGGCAGAGCCCTTCCCAAATCTTCGTTCATGCAGCCCAGCCATGATTTTGGATATTAATTTGGGAGTCTGGACTCATTGGTTTATTTGGTTCTGGAACTGGTATTTGGTTTATTTGGTTTTGGAAACAGGTATTTGGTTTCTTTTGTATTATGGGTACTTCAGGTTGCAAAGAAAGAATCTTGAAGAAATCCTTTCTGCTATTTTGGATATTAACTTGTGATTTCTGGACTTATAAGTTGATTTGGTTTTGGAAACTGGTATTTGGTTTATTTTGTATTCCTGAACCATTGGAAACAAATTGGGACCCCTTTGGAGGGACAAAGCTGTTGATGGTCCAGGGGTTCCAGGACCCTGAGGATTCCAGTGCCCACTGAAAGTGTTATTCAGGGAGATCCTCTCAGTCCCTGGATCGGGGGAGTTCCAAGCAAGATCCCTGGGATTTTATTAAGGCATTAAAAGGTTTATAAAAGTTATATAAAGGTATATAAAAGATGTACCTAACCAACATAGAAATGGAGCTCTATAATATAATATGATTGACTTATAAAAAGTTGTGATAGAACTGTAAAAGAAGAGGTGTGATGCCTCAGAGCTTTTTGGTTTTTTTATCTTTTGTAGATTTTAGAAGTAGTGGTGTAGTGATTGTAGATTTTAATGGAGCTGCATTCTATCCCTTACCCTGTAGCATAATGTTTGCACATCCCCAACCCTGTTACCCCATCCCATATCAACCCCTCTAAATCCCGTTAGCGTGTTTAGTCTTCTTTTCAAGGTAGAATTGTAGAAAAGCCTGGACCAGAAGACATCCCACAGACACAGCCACCTTCAAGCCCAGAACTCGGGAGGAGCTCCAAGAACTGTGGGTGCTGCGAAGAAGATGAAGTTGAGGAAGAAGGGGTCCCAAAGACCCCAAGCCCAATTCCCAAAGGGGTGTGTCGGGGGCAGAACGGGGCAGAAGTGGGGGGTGGAGAGATCTGGGGTTGGATGGACCTTGTTCTAAAATCCCAGAGCCACTGCCTGGGGGTGCCCGTCGTGTGTGTTCCCCTGGCCTGAGGCTCCACTAAAGGACCTGCTCTCTTTATCTCATCTCATCCACTCCCCTGGCCTGGAGTCTTCTCCTCCGCGCTCTCTTGAGGCAACGGGGACTGGACCTACCAGGTGCTGGGGATGCTGGAAATCCCCCCGGTGCCGGGTGGAGCACGTCAGCCTGGAGCACCCCCTCAGCCAGGACTGGGGTACGGCCCGGCCCCCCCAGCACCGGGGGCACACTGGGAGGGGGGTGAGGGGCTCTGGGGGCCTTGGGGGGAACTGGGAGGGAGTTTGCGGGGCAAGGGAAAGGGTCTGGTGGGGAATGGAGAGTCTGAGAAGGAGGTTGGTGGGTGCTGGGAGGGCTGAGAGGGGCTTTGGTGAGTCCTGGGGGCAACTGGGAGGGAGTTTGGGGGAACGTTTTGGGGATGGGAGCCACCTTTTCAGCCAAGCCCAGCGCGCCCCAAACCCCCCAAAACGGCGCCGCCCGGCTGGTTTGGGGCTGTCAGCAGCTGTCCGGCGCTGGGCATGGAGCGTGTGCGGGGAGCTGGGGCCGTGCTGGCGGTGCTGGTGGTGCTGGGAGCCCCCCCGGCTGCGGGCGAGGAGCTGTCGGGTGAGCGGGGGGGTGGGAAAGAGGGGAGAAAACAGGGTGTGGGAACCCCGAAAGTGAGTGGGAGGAGGGTCAGAAGGCCCAGAGTGAGTGGGAGGGGGGTGGGAGCCCCAAAGTGAGGGCGGGGGAGTCTGGGGATTGAGGGGACGGTGGGAAAGGGGTGGGAGAGGGGGGAAAGAGGGGGTGTGGGAGAGCAGACAGAGGGGTGCCATGGGGGTCTCTCGGTTTCCCTTGAGCCCTGGAGCGGTTCCCTGCGGTTTTGGGGGTTGGTTGCGCAGTGGGGGGTTCCCCAACCCCCCTGTCCGTCCCCGGGGGGCTGATGGGGGGGTTCCCCCCTAGCCAAGAGCCGGTGCTGGGGCGTCCGTGGAGCAGAAAGGGGTGGGAAAGGGGGGTCCGGTGTTGTCCCCTTCAGATCCCACCCTGCTGTGGGAGGCTGGGGGATGATGGGGAGGGGACGGGACACGCCCTGACCCGTGTCCTGCACACACAGGGGTGTTCCAGGAGATGGTAAAGCACGAGTGTCACTTCATCAAAGGCACCGAGCGGGTGAGGTAGGTGCTGAGGTACATCCACAACCCGGAGCAGTTGGTGCACTTCGACAGCGATGTGGGGGTCTATGTGGGGGACACCCCGGATGGGGAGATCCAGGCCAGATACTGGAACAGTGACCCAGAAAGGCTGGAGTACAAACGAGGTGAGGTGGACAGGCTCTGCCGGCACAACTACGAGGAGGTCCACCCCGTTCCTGGTGAATCGCAGAGGTGAGCGTGGGGCAGAGCGGGTCCCCTCAGCCCCTGCCACGGGAATGACCCTGGAGCCCCTCAAACCCTCCCTGGGAATCACCCCAGACCCCTCAGCCCTCCCTGTGCCCTTTCCCGTGGTCTTTGGACCCCTTCCAGTTCTTTGGACTCCATCCCAGTCTCTCCCAGTGCCCCCCCCGCGTCTCCACCCCGCTGGGGCCACTGAGCTCACGCCCCTCAGCCAATCCCAGCGCGTCTCTCTGATGACGCTCCAGTTGCCAGGCAGACCCAAACCAAAGAGTTCCCTCACCACGACTCAGCCTCCCAGTCCCCATCGCTTCCTTCCCAGTCCAGACCAGTCATTCTCAGTCTCTCTCATTGCACTCTCAGACCCTCTCACTCCATTCCCAGTCGTTCTCACTTCACTCCCACATCTCCCAACTCTCTCCCCAGTACCCACCAGCCCATCCCCTTCTACTGCAGTCTATTCCCAGTCCCTCCCAGTGCCATCCCAATCCCTCCCAATGTCCTACAAGCCCTCTCCCCTGTCTCTGCCAGTGCCCCCCAGCTCAGCCCAGTGTCTCCCCCGTCCCTCCCAGTGCCCCCCAGCGTGTCCATCTCGCTGGTGCCGTCGAGCTCCCAGCCCAGCCCCGGCCGCCTGCTCTGCTCCGGGATGGATTTCTACCCTGCGCCGGTGCAGGTGAGGTGGTTCCAGGATGGGCAGGAGCTGCCGGAGCACGTGGTGGCCACCGACGTGGTCCCCAGCGGGGACTGGAGCTGCCAGGTGCTGGTGCTGCTGGAAATCCCCCCCCGGCGCGGGGTCACCTACAGCTGCCAGGTGGAGCACGTCAGCCTGGAGCACCCCCTCAGCCGGCACTGGGGTACGGCCCGGCCCCCCCAGCACCGGGGGCACACTGGCAGGGGGGCCGGGGGAGAAAGGGAGGAACTGGGAGCACCTGGGAGGGAGTTTGGTGGGTGCTGGGGCTGATAAGAGGGGGGTTGGAGGGTCCTAAAGGGGCTGGGAAGGGCTTGATGGGATCGCAAAAGGCTGGGAAGGGACTGGCAGGAGGTTTCAGGGAGTCCTGGGTGGGCTGGGGGAGAGCGGGCCGGGCTCTGTGGGGTGCCGGGGGGTGCGTGGGAGGAGGTTTTGGGGGTGCTGACCCCCCCGGCTCCCCCCAGAGATGCCACCGGACACCGTCCGCAGCAAGATCCTGGTGGGGGTCGGGGGCTTCGTCTTGGGCTTGGTCTTCCTGACGCTGGGGCTCGGCTTCTACCTGCGGGAGAAGGTAAAGGGGGGTCCCCAAATGGGGTTCGTGTCCCCCCCCTTGCTCTCCCACAGCCTCTGGGCCCCCCCTGTCCCCCCAGCCCCTTTGCTCTCACCCCCTTTTCTCTCCCCACAGAGCTCCTGAGCCGCCGGCGGCCGCAGCCCCTCCCCGTGGCCTCGGGCCCAGCCGGGACCCCCCAGTCCAGCCCCTCCCACACTTTGCGGGGGTCGTGTGTCCCCCAAGCCCTGCTTTTGTTTGTATTCAAACCTCTGCCGGCTGCTCCCAGTGATCCCAGTAAAGCTTCCCAGTTCTCTGCAGTCCTGATTATTGGTGAGAACTGGAGGGGCTGTGAAAATCCCAGGAACGGGCAGTTTGGGCACTCCCAGACAAAAAGAACACTGGAGAAAGGTGGTTTGGGCACATCTAGAGCTCAAAAATCTGGGGAACAGGGAATTTGGGCACTTTCAGCTCCACAAATATTGGAAAAGAGAGGTTTGGGTGCCATCGGTGTCTGAAAAACCCAGGAACAGGGGGGTTGGGAACATTCATACTCCTAGAAACATGGGGATCTGGGCTCTCCTAGACCCTAAAAATCCCAAGGACAGGGTGGTTGGGGCACTTCCAGACCCAAAAATCTTGGAAAAGAGGGGCTTGTACACACCCAGACTCCATCAAAATCCCAGGAACTGGGGGTTTGGGCACAATCAGGGTGACAAAATCCTGGGAACAGGGGTCTCCCAGCCCCAAAAAATCTTGCAAAAGGGAAGTTTAGATTCTCCCAGAAACCCAAAATTGTGAAAAAAGAGGGGCTTGGGCACTCCCAAACCCACAGAATCCTGGATGAAGGTGATTTGGGCACATCCAGACCCCCAAAATCCCTGGAACAGGGGGGTTGGGGCGCTCACAGAGTCAGAATAACCCAAATTTCTGGGAACAGGGGGGGCATTGGGCAATGTGAGCCTCCCAAAAACAGAGGAACAGGGGGTTCCGAGACCCCAAGAATCCTGGGAACAGCAGGTGTGTAGCACCCCCAGAGCCCCAAAATCTTGGTCAAAGGGCTATTTGGGCACTACCAGACCCCACCCAAATGGGGAGAAGCTCCAGGCCCCCAAAAGTCCTGGAAAAGAGGGATTTGGATAGAATCAAAAATCCGGGAATTGGGCACCCTCAGCTCCTCATCTGCCTCTTGTTTTGGGCAACTCTGAGCTCCGGGACAACTTCATCCTCTGTTTAAGGTTCACTTGAGCTCCAGGAGCCCTGGCTGGGCGTTTTTGTATTTCCCTGAGCTTTGGGAGCCCTGGCTGAGCATTTTTGGTGGGCCCTGAGCTCCCCCCTCCCCCGCAGCCCACGGACCCCCCCGAACCCCCCAGCCCCGGGGCTGCCGCGGGGGCCCCCAACGGCTCTCAGCCAATCCCAAAGCGCCCACGCCGCCCGCGCCCAATCCCAGCGCGCCGCGCTGATGACTCATCAGTCGCCGGGAAGACGCCTCGAAAAAAGGGCCCCAACTGCGCCCTCAGCCAAGCCCAGC
>NW_024104125.1:0-7783 GCF_003945595.2 Pipra filicauda
GGGATCCCTGGGAACACGGGGGGATCCCTGGGAATGGGGTCAGGGCTCCCCAGGCCCCCTCCCAGCGGGGCTGTGGAAGCGGTGCCGCCGATCCAGTCCTGCTTCTGGGGGGAAAACATGGAAAAAGGGGAATGTGGGGGCAGTGGGAGCAGGGAAGAGGGGGGTGTTCCCGGGGCAACGTCCCGGAAAAGTGGGAAAATGGGCAAAACGAAGGCAAAGAGGGCTGACGGTGTCCGGGCTCCCCTCCAGCCATGACCATGCAGTTCATCAGCCACCGCTTCCCCGAGGACCACGACCCCACCATCGGTGAGGAAACCCTGCCCTTGGCTCTCCTCCCACTCAGGGGGACAGGAGAGTTAGGGATTTACAGCAGAATATCGGTGTATTTATAGCAGAATATTGGTGTATTTATAGCAGAATATTGGTGTATTTATAGCAGAATATTGGTGTATTTATAGCAGAATATTGGTGTATTTATAGGCTGAATATTGGTGTATTTATAGCAGAATATTGGTGTATTTATAGCAGAATATTGGTGTATTTATAGCAGAATATTGGTGTATTTATAGCAGAATATTGGTGCATTTATAGCAGAATATTGGTGTATTTATAGGCTGAATATTGGTGTATTTATAGCAGAATATTGGTGCATTTATAGCAGAATATTTATAGATTTATAGCAGAATATTGGTGTATTTATAGCAGAATATTTATAGATTTATAGCTGAATATTTATAGATTTATAGGCAGAATATTTATGTATTATAGGCAGAATATTTATATATTTATAGGCAGAATATTTCTACATTTATAGGTAGAATATCTATATACTTATGGACAGAATATCCATATATTTATAGGCAGAATATCTGTATATTTATAGGCAGAATATCTATATATTTATAGGCAGAATATTTATACATTTATAGGTAGAATATCTATATACTTATGGACAGAATATCTATATACTTATAGGCAGAATATTTCTATATTTATAGGCAGAATATATGTATATTTATACAAGAATATTTATGTATTTATAGGTAGAATATTTATATATTTATAGGCAGAATATCTGTATATTTATAGACAGAATATATATTTGTAGCCAGAATATTTCTATATTTATAGGCAGAATATTTATATACTTATAGCAGAATATTTCTATATTTATAGCCAGAATATCTATATACTTATATACACAATATCTATATACTTATAGGCAGAATTTTTATATATATAGGCAAAATATCCATATATTTATAGCAAGAATATTTATGTATTTATAGGCAGAATAGATATTTGTAGCCAGAATATTAATATATATATATATAGGCAGAATATCTACATATTTATAGCAAGAATATTTATGTATTCATAGGCAGAATATTTATATATTTATAGGTAGAATATTTATATATTTATAGGCAGAATATCCATATATTTATAGGCAGAATATCCATATATTTATAGGCAGAATATCTGTATATTTATAGGCAGAATATCTGTATATTTATAGGCAGAATATCTGTATATTTATAGGCAGAATATTTCTATATTTATAGACAGAATATATATATTTATACAAGAATATTTATGTATTTATAGGTAGAATATTTCTATATTTATAGACAGAATATCCATATATTTATAGGCAGAATATTTATATATTTATAGGCAGAATATATATTTACAGACAGAATATATATTTATTTATAGGCTGGATATTTCTATATTTATAGGCAGAATATCTGTATATTTATAGGCAGAATATTTATGTATTTATAGACAGAATATCTTTATACTTATAGAAGAATATTTATATGTTTATAGCCAGAATATTTATACATTTATAGGTAGAATATCTATATACTTATGGACAGAATATCTATATACTTATAGGCAGAATATTTCTATATTTATAGGCAGAATATCTACATATTTATAGCAAGAATATTTATGCATTCATACGCAGAATATTTCTATATTTATAGACAGAATATCCATATATTTATAGGCAGAATAGGTATTTGTAGCCAGAATATTTCTATATTATAATGTCTCCTAAGAACCCAGCAGTTCCTCCCTCGGGCCACAGACCTTTCCTGGCCTGGAGAACACTAAAATGTGACAGCTGGAGAGATAAATGAATCGATAAATCAATAGCTCAATAGAAGTTCCTGCTCCGGGCTCCCCCCGGGCTGGATTTCGGGGGACTGGGACACGAAATCCCAGGATTTGAGCCCGGGGGTGTTAAATCCCGGCAGGAAGCGGCAGGTTCAACTCGGCCGGAGCCCGGCCGGGAGCAGGGGGGGGGTCTGGGGTGGGGTTGGTGCCCGTTCCCTGTGACACTGGGGTGGGTTTGGTGCCTGTTCCCTCTGGGACAGTGGGGTGGGGTTGGTGCCCGTTCCCTGTGACACTGGGGTGGGGTTGGTGCCCATTCCCTGGGACACTGGGGTGGGTCTGGTGCCCGTTCCCTGTGACACTGGGGTGGGTTTGGTGCCCATTCCCTGTGACACTGGGGTGGGGTTGGTGCCCGTTCCCTCTGGGACAGTGGGGTGGGTTTGGTACCCGTTCCCTGGGACAGTGGGGTGGGGTTGGTGCCCATTCCCTGTGACACTGGGGTGGGGTTGGTGCCCGTTCCCTGTGACACTGGGGTGGGTTTGGTGCCCATTCCCTGTGACAGTGGGGTGGGGTTGGTGCCCGTTCCCTCTGGGACACTGGGGTGGGTTTGGTGCCCGTTCCCTCTGGGACACTGGGGTGTGTTTGGTGCCCATTCCCTGTGACACTGGGGTGGGGTTGGTGTGGGTTTGGTGCCCGTTCCCTGGGACACTGGGGTGGGGTTGGTGCCCGTTCCCTCTGGGACACTGGGGTGTGTTTGGTGCCCGTTCCCTCTGGGAGCTGACGATTATCCCCAAATCATTCCCGGTTTCCCCGGGAACGCCCAGAGGACGCCTATAAGATCCGGATCCGCATCGACGACGAGCCCGCCAACCTGGACATCCTGGACACGGCAGGGCAGGTGCGGGGGGCCCGGGGGGGCTGCAGGGAGAGGGGTAGGGGGAGGGACACAGATCCCTTTTTGAGCCCAAAAATGGGGGTTTTGGAGCTCTGGTCCTCCCCCAGGCCTGGCTTTGTGCCCGCGAGGGGCCCGTGGGACTCCCGGTGCATCCCAGGCCAGGGGGGTTTCTGTCCCCAAATGCATGTGGGGTGGGATTGGCCCCGGCCCTTCCCGGGGTGTCCCAGCCCTTCCCAGGATGTCCCGCCTTTCCCAGGGTGTCCCGGCCCTTCCTGAGGTGTCCTGATCCCTTCTGGAATGTCCCAGTCCCTCCTGGGGTGTCCCAGTCCCTTCCCAGGATGTCCCGCCTTTCCCAGTGTGTCCCAGTCCCTCCCGGGGTGTCCCAGTTCCTCCCAGTGTGTCCCAGTCCCTCCCGGGGTGTCCCAGTTCCTCCCAGTGTGTCCCAGTCCCTCCTGGGATGTCCCGGCCCTTCCCAGTGTGTCCCAGTCCCTCCTGGGGCTGACTTTGGCGGGATTCCCCGTTGGCAGGCGGAGTTCACGGCCATGAGGGACCAGTACATGCGGGCCGGGGAGGGGTTCATCATCTGCTACTCCATCACCGACCGGCGCAGCTTCCACGAGGTGCGCGAGTTCCGGCAGCTCATCTACCGCGTGCGCCGCACCGACGACACGCCCGCCGTGCTCGTGGGCAACAAATCCGACCTGGCCCAGCTGCGCCAGGTGAGGGGGCTCCGGGACACCCCCGGCCCGGGCTGCTCCCGGCGGGAAAGGGAGGGAAGAGGCGGGGGGTTTCATAGAAAGGCAGGATCAGCCGGGTTGGGAGGGACCTCCCAGACCATCCAGTCCAACCCTCGTCCAACCCCGCCGTGGTTCCCAGCCCGTGGCACTGAGGCCACATCCAGTCTGGGCTTGAACACCTCCAGGGATGGAGAATCCACCCCCTCCCTGGGCAGCCCATTCCAATGTCAGGTCACTCTCTCTGGAAAGAATTCCTTCCTCATGTCCAACCTAACCCTCCCCTGGCACAGCTGGAGACCCTCCTGTCCTGCTGCTGGTTCCTGGGAGCAGAGCCCGACCCCCCCTCCTGTCAGGGAGTTGTGCAGAGTGGGGAGGTCTCCCCTGAGCCTCCTCCTGTCCAGGCTGAGCCCCCCCAGCTCCCTCAGCCTCTCCTCACGGGAATTGTGCTCCAGCCCCTTCCCCAGCCTGGCTGCTCTTCCCTGGCCCTGCTCCAGCCCCTCCATGTCCTTCCTGAGCTGAGGGCCCAGAGCTGGACACGGCCCTCGAGGGGAGGCCTCCCAGGGGCACAATCCCTGCCCTGCTCCTGCTGCCCCCTGATCCCGAGCCAGGCCAGGATCCATCGGCCCTCTTGGCCCCCTGGGCACACTCTGGCTCCTGTTCAGCTTCCTGCCCATCCCAAATCCCAGCTCCCTTCCCACTCTGGCCCAGCCCGGGGGGCTGCCGGGGGTTGTTGTGCCCCTGGGCCTGGTTGAACCTCATCCCGTTGGAATCAGCCCCTGGATCCAGCCTGTCCAGGTCCCTCTGCAGAGCCCTCCTGCCTTCCAGCAGATCCACCCCCCAGCTTGGTGTCCCCTGCACGTTTGCTGATGGTTCACTCGATCCCCTCACCTGATCTGACTCTTCCTCTCAGGGGAGACCCCCCAGCAGAGCTTCCTCCAGCCCTGGGGTCCCGGGTTGGGAAGGACCTGGAGCTGTTGGAGCGACTCCAGAGGGCTGGAGCAGCTCTGCTGGCAGGAAAGGCTGGAGAGTTGGGATTGTTCAGCCTGGAGAGGAGGAGGCTCTGCAGTGACCTAATTGTGGCCTCCCAGGACCTGAAGGAGCAAGGAAGATGGAGAGAGGCTGATTCCAAGGGCCTGGAGAGCCAGGACGAGGGGGAATGGCTTCACACTGGCAGAATTAGACAGGTTCAGGTTGGATATGAGGAAGGAATTCCTCCCTGGGAGGGTGGGGAGGCCCTGGCACAGATTGCTCAGAGAAGCTGTGGCTGCCCCTGGATCCCTGGAAGTGTTCAAGGCCAGGTTGGAGCAACCTGGGACAGTGGAAGGTGTCCCTGCCCATGGAGGGGGTGGAATTAGTTGGTCTTTAAGGTCCCTTCCAAGCCAAACCATTCCAGGATTCCAAAGGAGATGCAATAATGGAGAACTTGGATAAGGATTGGAGAGGGAGGAGAATGACTCCCAGCTGGAGAAGGCAGTAACTGCCCTCAGGGAGAACAGTGTGGGAGCAAAGCTTCCCTCAGAGGAAACTTAATTGGGAAAGCAAGTTCCAGAGGTGCCAATTTATACCTGGAGTTGGATACATTTTCAGTGTGGGTGCCAGGGGATGGGAAGGACGGGGTGAGGAGCGGGCAGGGCTTCTGTGTGGCCTCAGCAGGGCTTGGTTGGCTGGTTGGTTGAGGGAAAAACCCTTTGGAGAGGTTTTGGTGGCTCTGGGAAGCAGTTTGACCAACACAGCGGCTTCGGGGCGGGAGGAGGGAGCACCTGGAGCTGCCCAAAGTGCCAGGGTAAGCTGGCACCTGGAGGTTCAGCTCCAGGAAAGGAAGAATATCCTTTGAGAGTGTTGTTCCATGAGTGTCCAGAGAGACTGAGGGGAAGCAGAGCAGGTTTGTGGGGGAAACCTTTGGAGAAGGGTGGGAAGGAGCTGCCCTGGAGCTGCCCAAACTGCCAGGGTAAGCTGGCACTTGTAGGTTCAGCTCCAGGAAAGGAATAATATCCTTCCAGAGAGTGTTGTTCCATGAGTGTCCACAGAATCTGAGGGGAAGCAGAGCCTGTTTGTGGAGAAACCTTTGGAGAAGGGTGGGAAGGAGCTGCCCTGGAGCTGCCCAAACTGCCAGGGTAAGCTGGCACTTGGAGGTTCAGCTCCAGGAAAGGAATAATATCCTTTGAGAGTGTTGTTCCATGAGTGTCCACAGAATCTGAGGGAAAGCAGAGCAGGATTGTGGGGAAACCTTTGGAGAAGGGTGGGAATGACCCACCCTGGAGCCGGGAGGGTCCCGGCGCCAGCGAGCACAGTGAGGCACAGAAACCAACCCCCTGAGCTGGTGTGGGGTCGTTTTCCCAGGTGTCCAAGGAGGAAGGCTCTGCCCTGGCCCGGGAGTTCAACTGCCCCTTCTTTGAGACGTCGGCGGCGTTCCGGTACTACATCGACGACGTGTTCCACGCCCTGGTGAGGGAGATCCGCCGCAAGGAGAGGGAGGCCCTCATGGCCATGGAGAAGAGGTCCAAGCCCAAGAGCAGCGTGTGGAAGAGGCTCAAGTCGCCCTTCCGCAGGAAGAAGGACTCGGTCACCTGAGCCGGGGGGGGGAAAAGGAAAATTCCTCTGGGAAGAAGCGAAGGAGAGCCCGGCGGGCGGGCCCAGGGCGGCTCAGGGACATCCCCTGAGGGGACTCCGGCAGGGAGCGAGTGACTCTGCCCGTTGTTTCTGTTTAGGATGAGATTCCCTTCCTTCTGGATCCTGGACCCCGGACACAGCGACGGTTTTCCTCCTGTCTGTTGCCATTTTTCCCTCGCCGGTTCCCGGCGTCGCTTGGGAGCGTTCCCGGGTCAAACTGGGAGTGCTGGGAGTGCTGGGAGCTGGGCTGTGCCAGACGTGGCTGGAGCTGCCCCCAAACCGGCTGAATTCCCTGTTTTCCTGGTCGTTTTGCACGAGCTGCTCTCCAGAACAACAACAACAACAGCCCAGAGCTCGAGGGGTGTTTGCAGCGTGGAGGTCGCTGAGCAGAGCTGGGCTGGGCTGGGCTGGGCTGGGCTGGGCTGGGCTGGGCTTCTCAGCTCCTCACTGAGCAGATTTGGGGGTTTTTCCCGGCAAAATTAACATGGAATCCTCGTGCAAGTGTTACCTGAGTGCTCAGCTCACCGGCAGGGTGGTGGGTGGGACCCAAACGGGTCGGAGTCACGGAATCAACCGGGTTGGAAAAGGGCTCTGAGATCCTGGAGTCCATCCTGGGACCCAACCCCACCACATCCCATCCCTTGAAACACCCCCGGGGCTCCAGCAGCTCCCTGGGCAGCCCATTCCAGGGTGGAATTCCCGTGGCCCGTCCCCCTTTGTCCGGCTGTGGCAGCAGTGCAGGAACGGGGAGATTCCCCGGCTGGGATCGCGTTGGAGGCGCTGCCCCCTGCGGAAAGCGCAGCCTGGAGCTCCCCGCCCTGTCCCAAACCCCCGGATCCCGGGAGGAGCCGCGTTCCAGCGGGGCTGGGGCGGGGCCGCAGCTTCTCCCGCCTCCTCCGAGGAAATGCCGGGAACGGGATGGGGAGGGAGGAGAGACCCGAGTGTGCCCGAGGAGGAGCAAACCCGCGGCTTCCAGCGGCACTTCCAGGGAAAGGGGGATCCGGGGGGTCGGGGCTGAGCTCGCTCTGCTCCAGCCCCTGCTCTTGTCAGGCCTCGTCACACCCTGTCTCCTTTCTCCCTTTCTTTTTCTTTCTTTCTTTTTCTTTCTTTCTTTCTTCTTCTTTCTTTCCTTCCTTCCTTCCTTCTTTTGTTTCTTTTCTTTCTTTCTTTCTCTCTTTCCCTCTTTCTTTCTTTCTTTCTTTCTCTTTCTCTCTTTCTTTTTCTTTCTTTCTCTTTCTTTCTTTCCTTCTTTTATTCTTTCCTTCTTTCTTTCTTTCCATCTTTCCTTCCTTCTTTCTTTCCATCTTTCCTTCCTTCTTTCTTTCTTTTCTTTCTTTTCTTTCTTTCTTTCTTTCTCTCTTTCCTTCTCTCTTTCCTTCTCTCTTTCCTTCTCTTTCCTTCTCTCTTTCCTTCTCTC
>NW_024104126.1:0-7776 GCF_003945595.2 Pipra filicauda
GATCAAAGATTCCCTGAGCTGTCCCCTCATCCCTGTGGATCAAAGATTCCCTGAGCTGTCCCTCATCCCTGTGGATCAAAGATTCCCTGTGCTGTCCCCTCATCCCCGTGGATCAAAGATTCCCTGAGCTCTGTCCCTTCATCCCTGTGGATCAAAGATTCCCTGTGCTGTCCCCTCATCCCTGCGGATCAGGAGCCCTGAGCTGTCCCCTCATCCCTGTGGATCAAAGATTCCCTGAGCTGTCCCCTCATCCCTGTGGATTGAGGGTTCCCTGTGCTGTCCCCTCATCCCTGTGGATCAAAGATTCCCTGAGCTGTCCCCTCATCCCTGTGGATCAAAGATTCCCTGTGCTGTCCCTCATCCCTGTGGATCAAAGATTCCCTGTGCTGTCCCCTCATCCCTGTGGATCAAAGATTCCCTGAGCTCTGTCCCCTCATCCCTGTGGATCAAAGATTCCCTGTGCTGTCCCCTCATCCCTGTGGATCAAAGATTCCCTGTGCTGTCCCTCATCCCTGTGGATCAAAGATTCCCTGTGCTGTCCCTCATCCCTGCGGATCACGGCAGCCGCTCCAAACCCTTCCTCCTCCTCCTCCCCTCGGGCTCCAGCCGAGGCACAGCCGCTCTTTTCTCCCCTCCCCGATCCAGCCGCGCTCCAAGAGCCGCGGCGGATTCCAGGGCCGTGCTCCAGCCGGGAAGGGGGGGAGCTGCTGGAGCAGCTGGGAATTCCAGCGGTGGCTCCTGGAGCCCGGCACCGCTGGCACCGCTTTTCTGTAACCGGAGCTGCTCCGGCGGCTGCGAGGGGCTGAGCCGGGAGTTGGGTTTCGCTCCCCTTGGATGCGGAGCCGGGGAAAAAACCAAAAAGGGACTTGAGTCATCCCATTCCTGGGGCGCTACGTCAGGCACGGAGCGGGGATGGGGCCGCGGCGCTGGATGGGACGGGATCGGAGCCCGAGAGGGGGGTCCGGAGGAGCAGCGGGGACGGGAAGGGATCCGGGATGGATCCGGGGGGACGGACGGCCCGGGATCATGGGATCAGAGAATCGTAGAATCAGACGGGTTGGAAAGGACCTCTGAGATCATCAAGTCCAACCCTTGAGCCAACACCACCACAGTTCCCAGCCCATGGCACTGATGCCACGTCCAGCCTCATCTTAAAACCCTCCAGGGACGGAGAATCCCCCCCTTCCCTGGGCAGCCCATTCCAAGGGCTGAGCACCCTCTCTGCAACGAAATTCTTCCTGATCTCCAACCTACCCCTCCCCTGGCACAGCTTCAGACCCAGCCCTCTTGTCCTACTGCTGATTGCCTGGGAAAAGAGACCAACCCCCCCCCCGGCTCCCCCCTCCTGGCAGGGAGTTGCAGAGAGTGAGGAGGTCTCCCCTGAGCCTCCTCCTCTCCAGGCTGAGCCCCCCCAGCTCCCTCAGCCTCTCCTCATGGCAATTGTGCTCCAGTCCCTTCCCCAGCCTCGTTGCTCTCCCCTGGCCCTGCTCCAGCCCCTCCATGTCCTTCCTGAGCTGAGGGCCCAGAGCTGGACACAGCACTCCAGGGGTGGCCTCCCCAGCGCTGAGTCCAGGGGCAGAATCCCTTCCCTGGCCCTGTTGGCCACCCTGTTCCTGAGCCAGGCCAGGATCCATCGGCCTTCTTGGCCACCTGGCCTTGGTGTAAAAACCGATGCAATTCCAGGACGATTAAATCAAACTTCTTTTATCACAACCCGTCCTGGAATCTTTCATGGTCAATGCCCAGAAATCTGTGGAGCCAACCACAGCTTCACACCTGTCGTAGTAGAATCAGCCCCTCTAACACACTTCGAAAGCTGATCTTCACTTCTAACATCCTAATCATTAAGAAGCTATGAACCAGCACCAGCCTTTTAAGCTAGAGAAAGGGGATTATTCACCCTCCTTTAATGACATGCCCCAACTAAACCCCGCACCCTGACTCTTTATTATACTAATTTCATGATTCACCCTTTCTCTCATCCTTCAGCCTAAGCTCTTACTGTTTACTCCAGCTCACCCTCCAATAAAACATTATCCACTATAAAAACCCATTCCTGAGACTGACCATGAACCTGAGCTTCTTCGATCAATTCATAAGCCCAGCACTCCTCGGAATCCCCCTTATCCTCATCTCGCTGTTATTCCCAACATTCTCTGGCTCCTGTTCAGCTCCCTGCCCATCCCAAATCCCGGTTCCCTTCCTGCCTGGCTGCTCTCCAGCCCCTCTGGCCCCAGGGGTTGTTGTGGCCAAAGTGCAGGACCCGGCCCTTGGCCTGGTTGACCCTCATCCCGTTGGAATCAGCCCCTGGATCCAACCCATCCAGGTCCCTCTGCAGAGCCCTCCTGCCTTCCAGCTGATCCACACTCCCCCCAGCTCGGTGTCACCTGCAAATTTGCTGCTGATGGACTCAATCCCCTCGTCTAAATCATCAATAAAGACATTAAACAGGACTGGGCCCAGCACTGACCCCTGGGGACACCAGCGCTGAGTCCAGGGCAAGAATCCCTTCCCTGGCCCTGTTGGCCACCCTGTTCCTGAACCAGGCCAGGATCCATCGGCCCTCTTGTCCCCCTGGGCACACTCTGGCTCCTGTTCAGCTCCCTGCCCATCCTAAATCCCAGCTCCCTTCCTGCCTGGCTGCTCTCCAGCCCCTCTGGCCCCAGGGGTTGTTGTGGCCAAAGTGCAGGACCCGGCCCTTGGCCTTGTGGAACCTCATCCCGTTGGAATCAGCCCATGGATCCAACCCATCCAGGTCCCTCTGCAGACCCTCCTGCCGAGGTCTGGCCCCCCCGGCGCTCTCACCTCGGCGAGGAAGGCGGTGGTGGTGACCCGCTGGCTGTCGAAGGCGCTGCCCAGGGCGGGCAGGAGGGTCTTCACGACCGGGGGCAGCCGCGGCCCCGCGTGCCGAGCCATGGCCCTGCCGAGGGAACGGCTCCTGGCACCCGGCCCGAGGGTGGCATCGCCATCCGGGGGGGCCGGGGGACATGGAGAGACCCCCCGTGCCCAGGGGCTGCTGGGCAGGACAGCCCCCAGCATGGGAAAGACAGTGGCACTGGTCTGGCACTGTCCCCTCCTGCCACCAGGGCAGGAAAAACCCAGGATGGAAAGAAAAGACAGTGGCACTGGCCTGGCACTGTCCCCTCCTGCCACCAGGGCAGGACAACCCCAGTATGGGAAAGGTGGTGGCACTGGCCTGGCACTGTCCCCTCCTGCCACCAGGGCAGGACAATCCCAGGATGGCAACACCAGTGGCACTGGCCTGGCACTGTCCCCTCCTGCCACCAGGGCAGGAAAACGCCAGTATGGCAACACCAGTGGCACTGGCCTGGCACTGTCCCCTCCTGCCACCAGGGCAGGGTCTGGAGCGCCCTGGCTGCCCTGGCAGCCGCAGGGCAGGGTTTTGTTTTGGCTCAGACCCTCTGGAGCATCTGGGAGGTTCCCAATAAAGTGTTTTTGTCAAGGCTGGAAAATCCCAACCCGCCCGTCGGCTCCGCAGGATCCAGGAGCTATTCCGGGCGCTGGGAGGGACCGGGGAGGCCCCGGATGAACCGGGATGGGGGGTCCTGTCACCCCCTTTTCCCCCCCCAAACGTGGCACCGGGGGCACCACGGGGAACAGGGGCAGCTGCCAGCCTGGAATCCTCTGGGAATCCTTTTGGTGCCCGACAGGTTGTGGGGAGAAGGGAAGAGGGGTCTGGGGCACGAGGGGGGCACAGGGAAAGGGACACGGCTGGGAATGGCACCGGGAGGGCACGGCGGGGGAACGGGGGGCACAGGGAGAGACTGGTGACACCGGGGACCCCAAAACGGGACTGGGGGCACCCCACAGTGGGACTGATGGCAGTGGGGACCCCATAATGGGACTGATGGCACTGGGGACCCCACAGTGGGACTGATGGCACTGGGGATCCCATAATGGGACTGATGGCACTGGGGACCCCATAATGGGACTGATGGCACTGGGGACACCATAATGGGACTGATGGCACTGGGGACACCATAATGGGACTGATGGCACTGGGGACACCCCATAATGGGACTGATGGCACTGGGATCCCATAATGGGACTGATGGCACTGGGGACACCATAATGGGACTGATGGCACTGGGGACCCACAGTGGGACTGATGACACGGGACCCCATAATGGGACTGATGGCACTGGGGACCCCATAATGGGACTGATGGCACTGGGGACCCACAGTGGGACTGATGGCACTGGGGACACCCCATAATGGGACTGATGGCACTGGGGACACCCCACAGTGGGACTGATGGCACTGGGGACCCCATAATGGGACTGATGGCACTGGGGACACCCCACAGTGGGACTGATGGCACTGGGGATCCCATAATGGGACTGATGGCTCTGGGGACCCACAGTGGGACTGATGGCACTGGGGACACCCCACAGTGGGACTGATGGCACTGGGGACCCACAGTGGGACTGATGGCACTGGGGACACCCCATAATGGGACTGATGGCAGTGGGGACCCCATAATGGGACTGATGGCACTGGGCACCCACAGTGGGACTGATGGCACTGGGGACCCACAGTGGGACTGATGGCACTGGGGACACCCCATAATGGGACTGATGGCGCTGGGGACCCCATAATGGGACTGATGGCAGTGGGGATCCCATAATGGGACTGATGGCACTGGGGACACCATAATGGGACTGATGGCACTGGGGACACCCCATAATGGGACTGATGGCACTGGGGATCCCATAATGGGACTGATGGCACTGGGGATCCCATAATGGGACTGATGGCACTGGGATCCCATAATGGGACTGATGGCACTGGGGACCCCATAATGGGACTGATGGCACTGGGGACCCCATAATGGGACTGATGGCACTGGGATCCCATAATGGGACTGATGACACTGGGGACCCCATAATGGGACTGATGGCACTGGGGATCCCATAATGGGACTGATGGCACTGGGGACATCCCATAATGGGACTGATGGCACTGGGGACCCCATAATGGGACTGATGGCACTGGGGATCCCATAATGGGACTGATGGCACTGGGGATCCCATAATGGGACTGATGGCAGTGGGATCCCATAATGGGACTGATGGCTCTGGGGACCCACAGTGGGACTGATGGCACTGGGCACCCACAGTGGGACTGATGGCACTGGGGACCCACAGTGGGACTGATGGCACTGGGGACACCCCATAATGGGACTGATGGCACTGGGGACCCCATAATGGGACTGATGGCAGTGGGGACCCCATAATGGGACTGATGGCAGTGGGGATCCCATAATGGGACTGATGGCACTGGGGACCCCATAATGGGACTGATGGCAGTGGGGATCCCATAATGGGACTGATGGCACTGGGGACATCCCATAACGGGACTGATGGCACTGGGGACACCCCACAGTGGGACTGATGGCACTGGGGACCCCATAATGGGACTGATGGCAGTGGGGACCCCATAATGGGACTGATGGCACTGGGGATCCCATAATGGGACTGATGGCACTGGGGACATCCCATAACGGGACTGATGGCACTGGGACCCCATAACGGGACTGATGGCACTGGGGACACCATAATGGGACTGATGGCACTGGGGACACCATAATGGGACTGATGACACCGAGGACTCCCCAGGGGGACCACTGACATCAGGCACCAACCTCCAGCCCCAGCTGCACCCACCCCACAGCACACCCCCCCACCCAGGGGCTGCTTCCAGCCAGCCGGGTCCAAAACCGGGCAGCCAATCCCCCAAATCCCGGAATGCCGGGGCCTTACCTGGCGAGCAGGGCGACGCCGTCGTGGTGCCGCTCCGGGCTGGCCATGAGCTCCCAGCCCCCGGCATCGGCCACGTCCCGGACCACGTCCTCGCTGCCGCCCCGCAGCAGCATCGCCCGCAGCGTCTCCACGGCACAGCTGGGGAGGGAAGGGCAGCACGGCTTGGCCTGCGCTCGGGCTGGGATCAGTCAGGCTCAGTTTGGTTGTTTGGCTCAGTTTGGGCTCAGTTTGGGCTCAGTTGGGCTCAGTTGGGCTCAGTTTGGCATCAGTTTGGCTGTTTGGCTCAGCTGGGCTCAGTTTGGGTTCAGTTTGGCTGTTTGGCTCAGTTTGGGCTCAGTTTGGGCTCAGTTTGGCAGTTTGGCTCACTTGGGATGTTTAGCTCAGTTTGGGCTCAGTTTGGGCTCAGTTTGGGCTCAGTTTGGGCTCAGTTTGGCAGTTTGGCTCACTTGGGATGTTTAGCTCAGTTTGGGCTCAGTTTGGGCTCAGCTGGGCTCAGTTTGGTTGTTTGGCTCAGTTGGGTTCAGTTTCGGTTCAGTTGGGCTGTTTGGCTCAGTTTGGGCTCAGTTTGGGTTCAGTTTGGCTCAGTTTGGCCGTTTGGCTCAGTTGGGTTTAGTTTGGGCTTGGTTAGGCTCAGTTTGGCTGTTTGGTTCAGTTGGGCTCAGTTGGGCTCAGTTGGGCCGTTTGTCTCAGTTTGGGCTCAGTCTGGCTCAGTTAGGCTCAGTTTGGCCGTTTGGCTCAGTTGGGTTCAGTTTGGGCTTGGTTAGGCTCAGTTTGGCTGTTTGGCTCAGTTTGGGCTCACTCTGGGCTCAGTTGGGGTCAGTTTGACCATTTGGCTCAGTTTGGGCTCAGTCTGGCTCAGTTTGGTTCAGTTTGGGCTCAGTTTGGCTGTTCAGCTCCGTCTGGCTCAGTTTGGCTCAGTTTGGGCTCGGGCTGTTCAGTTCAGTTTGACTCAGTCTGGCTCAGTTTGGCTCATTTTGGGCTCAATCTGGCTCAGTTTGGCTGTTCAGCTCCATCTGGCTCAGTCTGGCTCAGTTTGGGCTCAGTTTGGCTGTTCAGCTCAGTTTGGCTCAGCCTGGTTCAGTTTCGGCTCAGTCTGGCTCAGTTTGGGCTCAGTTTGGGCTCAGTCTGGCTCAGTTTGGGCTCAGTTTGGCTGTTCAGCTCAGTTTGGCTCAGCCTGGTTCAGTTTCGGCTCAGTCTGGCTCAGTTTGACTGTTCAGCTCAGTCTGGCTCAACTGGGCTCAGTCTGGGTTGCCCCCCCAGGCACAGGGGCAGGAATTCCATGCCCAGTGACACCACAGGGGTACCAGTGACACTGTGGGGGTACCAGTGACACTGTGGGGGTACCAGTGACACCATGGGGGTACCAGTGACACCACGGGGGTACCAGTGACACCACAGTGGTACCAGTGACACCACGGGGGTACCAGTGACACCGTGGGGGTACCAGTGACACCACGGGGGTACCAGTGACACCGTGGGGGTACCAGTGACACCACGGGGATACCAGTGACACCACAGGGGTACCAGTGACACCACGGGGGTACCAGTGACACCACAGGGGTACCAGTGACACCACGGGGGTACCAGTGACACCACAGTGGTACCAGTGACACCACGGGGGTACCAGTGACACCACGGGGGTACCAGTGACACCGTGGGGGTACCAGTGACACCACAGGGGTACCAGTGACACCACAGGGGTATCAGTGACACCACAGGGGTACCAGTGACACTGTGGGGGTACCAGTGACACCATGGGGGTACCAGTGACACCACGGGGGTACCAGTGACACCACAGGGGTACCAGTGACACTGTGGGGGTATCAGTGACACCACGGGGGTACCAGTGACACCGTGGGGGTACCAGTGACATCAGGGGGGTACCAGTGACACCCTGGGGGTACCAGTGACACTGTGGGGGTACCAGTGACACTGTGAGGGTACCAGTGACACTGTGAGGGTACCAGTGACACCGTGGGGGTACCAGTGACAC
>NW_024104127.1:0-7728 GCF_003945595.2 Pipra filicauda
GACCGGCCATTGCAGCGCAGGCCTGAAAAAAGGGAACAGCAGCTCTTTCCCTAAAGAAAAAAAGTCAGGAAGCTTTGGCTTTGAGGTGCAGTTGTTGGGGCAGCCTGGGCACATCTTTGGCAGGAAGAACTTTCTGTTGTGGCACCTTTTGTCTGGTAGGAATCTTCATTTGGATTCAATTTTCCAGGAAGTGGGACAGGCCATTGCAGCGCAGGCCTGAAAAAAGGGAACAGCAGCTCTTTCCACCAGGAAAAAAAGACTGGAAGCTTTGGCTTCAAGTGTAGCTTGTGCAGCCTGGGAATTTCTTTGGCAGGAAGAGTTTTCTGTGGTGGCACCTTTTGTCTGGCAGGAATCTTCATTTGGCGTAAATTTTTCAGGAGGTGGGACCGGCCATTGCAGCACATGGCAGAAAAAAGGGAACAGCAGCTCTTTCCCTAAGGAAAAAAAGTCTGGAAGCTTTGGCTTTGAGGTCCAGTTGGTGGGGCAGCCGGGGCACTTCTTGGGAAGCAAAGAGCTTTCTGTGGTGGCACCTTTTGTCTGGCAGGAATTGTCATTTAGAGAAATTTTTCTAGGAGGAGGGACCGGCCACTGCAGCGCAGGGCAGAAAAAAGGGAACAGCAGCTCTTTCCACCAGGAAAAAAAGTCTGAAAGCTTTGGCTTTGAGGTGTAGTTGTTGGGGCAGCCTAAACACTTCTTGGACAGGAAGAGTTTTCTGTGGTGGCACCTTTTGTCTTGCAGGAATCTTCATTTGGATTCAATGTTCCAGGAGGTGGGACCGGCCATTGCATCACAGGGCTGAAAAAAGGGAACAGCAGCTCTTTCCCTAAGAAAAAAAAGTCTGGATCCTCTGGTTTCAGGTGTTATTGGTGGGGCAGCCTGGGCATTTCTCGAGCAGCAAGACCTTTCTTGTGGTGGCACCTTTTGTCTGGTAGGAATCTTCATTTGGATTCAATTTTCCAGGAGGTGGGACCGGCCATTGCAGCGCAGGCCTGAAAAAAGGGAACAGCAGCTCTTTCCACCAGGAAAAAAAGACTGGAAGCTTTGGCTTCAAGTGTAGCTTGTGCAGCCTGGGAATTTCTTTGGCAGGAAGAGTTTTCTGTGGTGGCACCTTTTGTCTGGCAGGAATCTTCATTTGGTGTAAATTTTTCAGGAGGTGGGACCGGCCATTGCAGCGCAGGGCTGAAAAAAGGGAACAGCAGCTCTTTCCATCAGGAGAAAAAGGCTGGAAGCTTTGGCTTCAGGTGTACTTGGTGAAGCATGGGCACTTCTTGGGAAGGAAGTGTTTTCTGTGGTGGCACCTTTTGTCTGGCAGGAATCTTCTGTGGGATTTAAGTTTTCAAAAGGTAGGACAGGCCATTGCAGCGCAGGGCTGAAAAAGGGAATAGCAGCTCTTTCCACCAGGAAAAAAAGGCTGGAAGCTTTGGCTTTGAGGTGCAGTTGCTGCAGCCTGGGCACATCTTGGGCAGCAAGAACTTTCTGTGGGGGCACCTTTTGTCAGGCAGGAATCTTCATTTGGAGTAAATTTTTCAGGAGGTGGGACAAGCCATTGTAGCACGGTGCTGAAAAAGGGAACAGCAGATCTTTCCACGAAAAAAAAAAAAGTCTGGATCCTTTGGCTTCAGGTGCAGTTGTTGGGGCAGCCTGGGCACTTCTTGGTCAGCAAGACCTTTCTGTGGTGGCACCTTTTGTCTGGCAGGAATCTTCATTTGGATTCAATGTTCCAGGAGGTAGGACCAGCCATTGCAGCGCAGGGCTGAAAAATGGAACAGCAGCTCTTTCCCTAAGGAAAAAAGTCTGGATCCTCTGGCTTCAGGTACAGTTGTTGGGGCAGCCTGGGAACTTCTTGGGCAGGAAGAATTTTCTGTGGTGGCACCTTTTGTCTGGCAGGAATCTTCTGTTGGATTTAATTCTTCAAAAGGTGGGACAGGCCATTGAATCACAGGCCTGAAAAAAGGGATCAGCAGCTCTTTCCACCAGGAAAAAAAGTCGGGAAGCTTTGCTTTCAGGTGAAGTTATTGGGCCATCCTGGGCACTTCTTGGCCAGGAAGAACTTTCTGTGGTGGCACCTTTTGTCTGGCAGGAATCTTCATTTAAATTCCATTTTCCAGGAGGTGGGACCAGTCATTGCAGAGCAGGGCTGAAAAAGAGAACAGCAAGCTCTTCCCTAAGGAAAAAAACTGGAACTTTGGCTTGCAGGTGTAAATTGGTGGGGGCAAGCCTGGGGCACTTCTTGGGCAGCAAGACCTTTCTGTGGTGGCACCTTTTGTCTGGCAGGAATCTTCATTTAGAGGAAATTTTCCAGGAGGTGGGACCGGCCATTGCAGCGCAGGCCTGAAAAAAGGGAACAGCAGCTCTTTCCCTAAGGAATAAAAAAGTCGGGATCCTTTGGCTTCAGGTGCAGTTTGTTGGGGCAGTGTAGGCAAGTCGGGGCAGCAAGACGTTCGGTGGTGGCAACCCTTTTTCCTTGTAAGGAAATCTCATTTGGATTCAATTTGTCCAGGGAGGTGGGACCGGCACTTGAGCGCAGGGCAGAAAAAGTGAACAGCAGCTCTTCCGAAGGAAAAAAAGTCCTGGAAGCCTTTGGCTTGGGTCCAGTTGGGGGGTTTGGGGGGGGGGGGCAAGCCTGGGCAACTTCTGGGAAAGACAAAGAGCTTTTCTGTTGTGGCACTTTTGTCTTGGCAGGAATCTGCATTGAGAAATTTTGCCCAGGAGGTGGGCCGTGGTGCCATTTGCAGCGCAGGGCTGCAAAAAGGGGAACAGCAGCTCTTCCACCAGGAAAAAAGACTGGAAAGCTTTGGCTTGAGGGGCCAGTTGTTGGGGCAGTTTAGGCAATTCTGGGGCAGCAAGAACGTTCGGTGGTGGCACCCTTTGTCTTGTAGGAATCTTCATTTGGATTCAATGTTCCAGGAGGTGGGACCGGCCATTGCAGCGCATGGCAGAAAAAAGGGAACAGCAGCTCTTTCCCTAAGGAAAAAAAAACCTGGAAGCTTTGGCTTTGAGGTCCAGTTGGTGGGGCAGCCTGGGCACTTCTTGGGAAGCAAAGAGCTTTCTGTGGTGGCACCTTTTGTCTGGCAGGAATCGTCATTTAGAGAAATTTTTCTAGGAGGTGGGACCGGCCATTGCAGCGCAGGGCAGAAAAAAGGGAACAGCAGCTCTTTCCACCAGGAAAAAAAGACTGGAAGCTGTGGCTTTGAGGTGCAGTTGTTGGGGCAGCCTGGGAACTTCTTGGGCAGGAAGAACTTTCTGTTGTGGTACATTTTGTCTGGCAGGAATCTTCATTTGGTGTAAATTTTTCAGGAGGTGGGACCGGCCATTGCAGCGCAGGGCTGAAAAAAGGGAACAGCAGCTCTTTCCATCAGGAGAAAAAGGCTGGAAGCTTTGGCTTCAGGTGTAGTTGGTGAAGCATGGGCACTTCTTGGGAAGGAAGAGTTTTCTGTGGTGGCACCTTTTGTCTGGCAGGAATCTTCTGTGGGATTTAATTTTTCAAAATGTAGGACAGGCCATTGCAGCGCAGGGCAGAAAAACGGAATAGCAGCTCTTTCCACCAGGAAAAAAAGGCTGGAAGCTTTGGCTTTGAGGTGCAGTTGTTGGGGCAGCCTGGGCACTTCTGGGGCAGCAAGAGCTTTCTGTGGTGGCACCTTTTGTCTGGCAGGAATCTTCATCTGGATTCAATTTTTCAGGAGGTGGGACTGGCCATTGCAGCGCAGGCCTGAAAAAAGGGAACAGCAGCTCTTTCCACCAGGAAAAAAAGTCTGGAAGCTTTGGCTTTGAGGTGCAGTTGGTGGGGCAGCCTAAACACTTCTTGGACAGGAAGAGTTTTCTGTGGTGGCACCTTTTGTCTGGCAGGAATCTTTATTTGGATTCATTTTTCAGGAGGTGGGACCGGCCATTGCAGCGCAGGGCTGAAAAATGGAACAGCAGCTCTTTCCCTAAGGAAAAAAGTCTGGATCCTCTGGCTTCAGGTACAGTTGTTGGGGCAGCCTGGGAACTTCTTGGGAAGGAAGAATTTTCTGTGGTGCCACCTTTTGTCTGGCAGGAATCTTCTGTTGGATTTAATTCTTCAAAAGGTGGGACAGGCCATTGAATCACAGGCCTGAAAAAAGGGAACAGCAGCTCTTTCCACCAGGAAAAAAAGTCGGGAAGCTTTGCTTTCAGGTGTGGTTGGTTGGGCAGCCTGGGAACTTCTTGGGCAGCAAGAACTTTCTGTGGTGGCACCATTTGTCTGGAAGGAATCTTCATCTGGATTCAATTTTTCAAGAGGTGGGACGGGCCATTGCAGCGCAGGGGTGAAAAAAGGGAACAGCAGCTCCTTCCACCAGGAAAAAAAGTCTGGAAGCTTTGGCTTCAGGTGCAGTTATTGGGCCATCCTGGGCACTTCTTGGCCAGGAAGAACTTTCTGTGGTGGCACCTTTTGTCTGGCAGGAATCTTCCTTTAAATTCCATTTTCCAGGAGGTGGGACCAGTCATTGCAGAGCAGGGCTGAAAAAGAGAACAGCAGCTCTTTCCCTAAGGAAAAAAAAAACTGGAAGCTTTGGCTTCGGGTGTAATTGGTGGGGCAGCCTGGGCACTTCTTGGGCAGCAAGACCTTTCTGTGGTGGCACCTTTGTCTGGCAGGAATCTTCATTTAGAGGAAATTTTCCAGGAGGTGGGACCGGCCATTGCAGCGCAGGCCTGAAAAAAGGGAACAGCAGCTCTTTCCCTAAGGAAAAAAAGTCAGGAAGCTTTGGCTTTGAGTTGCAGTTGTTGGGGCAGCCTGGGCACTTCTTGGGCAGCAAAGAGCTTTCTGTGGTGGCACCTTTTGTCTGGCAGGAATCTTCATTTAGAGAAAATTTTTAAGGAGTTGTGACAGGCCATTGTAGCTCAGGCCTGAGAAAAGGGAACAGCAGCTCTTTCCCTAAGGAATAAAAAAGTCGGGATCCTTTGGCTTCAGGTGCAGTTGTTGGGGCAGTTTAGGCAATTCTGGGGCAGCAAGAACTTTCGGTGCTGGCACCCTTTGTCTTGTAGGAATCTTCATTTAGATTCAATGTTCCAGGAGGTGGGACCGGCCATTGCAGCGCATGGCAGAAAAAAGAGAACAGCAGCTCTTTCCCTAAGGAAAAAAAGTCTGGAAGCTTTGGCTTTGAGGTCCAGTTGGTGGGGCAGCCTGGGCACTTCTTGAGAAGCAAAGAGCTTTCTGTGGTGGCACCTTTTGTCTGGCAGGAATTGTCATTTAGAGAAATTTTTCTAGGAGGTGGGACCGGCCATTGCAGCGCAGGGCAGAAAAAAGGGAACAGCAGCTCTTTCCACCAGGAAAAAAAGTCTGGAAGCTTTGGCTTTGAAGTGCAGTTGTTGGGGCAGCCTGGGAACTTCTTGGGCAGGAAGAACTTTCTGTTGTGGTACCTTTTGTCTGGCAGGAATCTTCATTTGGTGTAAATTTTTCAGAAGGTTGGAAACCAAAAGCCATTGCAAAATGCAGAGCAGAGCTGAAAAAGGAAAAGCAGCTTTCCATCAGGAGAAAAAGGTTGGAAGCTTTGGCTTCAGGTGTAGTTGGTGAAGCATGGGCACTTCTTGGGAAGGAAGAGTTTTCTGTGGTGGCACCTTTTGTCTGGCAGGAATCTTCTGTGGGATTTAATTTTTCAAAAGGTAGGACAGGTCATTGCAGCGCAGGGCAGAAAAAAGGGAACAGCAGCTCTTTCCACCAGGAAAAAAAGGCTGGAAGCTTTGGCTTTGAGGTCCAGTTGTTGGGGCAGCCTGGGCACTTCTGGGGCAGCAAGAGCTTTCTGTGGTGGCACCATTTGTCTGGCAGGAATCTTCATTTGCATTGAATTTTTCAGGAGGTGGGACCGGTCATTGCAGCGCAGGGCTGAAAAAAGGGAACAGCAGCTCTTTCCACCAGGAAAAAAAGTCTGGAAGCTTTGGCTTTTGAGGTAGCAGGTGTTTGGGCAAAGCCTTGCACTTCTGGGGCAGCAAGAGCTTTCTGTGGTGGCACCTTTTGTCTGGCAGGAATCTTCATTTGCATTGAATTTTTCAGGAGGTGGGACAGGCCATTGCAGCGCAGGGCTGAAAAAAGGGAACAGCAGCTCTTTCAACCATGAAAAAAGGACTGGAACCTTTGGCTTCAGGTACAGTTGTTGGGGCAGCCTGGGAACTTCTTGGGCAGGAAGACCTTTCTGTGGTGGCACCTTTTGCCTGGCAGGAATCTTCATTTGGATTCAATTTTTCAGGAGGTGGGACTGGCCATTGCAGCGCAGGCCTGAAAAAAGGGAACAGCAGCTCTTTCCACCAGGAAAAAAAGTCTGGAAGCTTTGGCTTTGAGGTGCAGTTGTTGGGGCAGCCTAAACACTTCTTGGACAGGAAGAGTTTTTTGTGGTGGCACCTTTTGTCTGACAGGAATCTTTATTTGGATTCAATTTTTCAGGAGGTGGGACCGGCCATTGCAGCGCAGGGCTAAAAAATGGAACAGCAGCTCTTTCCCTAAGGAAAAAAGTCTGGATCCTCTGGCTTCAGGTACAGTTGTTGGGGCAGCCTGGGAACTTCTTGGGAAGGAAGAATTTTCTGTGGTGGCACCTTTTGTCTGGCAGGAATCTTCGGTTGGATTTAATTCTTCAAAAGGTGGGACAGGCCATTGAATCACAGGCCTGAAAAAAGGGAACAGCAGCTCTTTCCACCAGGAAAAAAAGTCGGGAAGCTTTGGCTTCAGGTGCAGTTATTGGGCCATCCTGGGCACTTCTTGGCCAGGAAGAACTTTCTGTGGTGGCACCTTTTGTCTGGCAGGAATCTTCATTTAAATTCCATTTTCCAGGAGGTGGGACCAGTCATTGCAGAGCAGGGCGGAAAAAGAGAACAGCAGCTCTTTCCCTAAGGAAAAAAAAAACTGGAAGCTTTGGCTTCAGGTGTAATTGGTGGGGCAGCCTGGGCACTTCTTGGGCAGCAAGCCCTTTCTGTGGTGGCACCTTTTGTCTGGCAGGAATCTTCATTTAGAGGAAATTTTCCAGGAGGTGGGACCGGCCATTGCAGCGCAGGCCTGAAAAAAGGGAACAGCAGCTCTTTCCCTAAGGAAAAAAAGTCAGGAAGCGTTGGCTTTGAGGTGCAGTTGTTGGGGCAGCCTGGGCACTTCTTGGGCAGCAAAGAGCTTTCTGTGGTGGCACCTTTTGTCTGGCAGGAATCTTCATTTAGAGAAAATTTTTAAGGAGTTGGGACAGGCCATTGTAGCTCAGGCCTGAGAAAAGGGAACAGCAGCTCTTTCCCTAAGGAATAAAAAAGTCGGGATCCTTTGGCTTCAGGTGCAGTTGTTGGGGCAGTATAGGCAATTCTGGGGCAGCAAGAACTTTCGGTGGTGGCACCCTTTGTCTTGTAGGAATCTTCATTTGGATTCAATGTTCCAGGAGGTGGGACCGGCCATTGCAGCGCAGGGCAGAAAAAAGGGAACAGCAGCTCTTTCCCTAAGGAAAAAAAGTCTGGAAGCTTTGGCTTTGAGGTCCAGTTGGTGGGGCAGCCGGGGCACTTCTTGGGAAGCAAAGAGCTTTCTGTGGTGGCACCTTTTATCTGGCAGGAATTGTCATTTAGAGAAATTTTTCTAGGAGGAGGGACCGGCCACTGCAGCGCAGGGCAGAAAAAAGGGAACAGCAGCTCTTTCCCTAAGGAAAAAAAGTCTGGAAGCTTTGGCTTTGAGGTGTAGTTGTTGGGGCAGCCTAAACACTTCTTGGACAGGAAGAGGTTTCTGTGGTGGCACCTTTTGTCTTGCAGGAA
>NW_024104128.1:0-6226 GCF_003945595.2 Pipra filicauda
AATCTTCATTCGGAGTAAATTTTTCAGGAGGTGGGACAGGCCACTGCAGCACAGGGCTGAAAAAAGGGAACAGCAGCTCTTTCCCTAAGGAAAAAAAGTCTGGAACCTTTGGCTTCAAGTGTAGTTGGTGGGGCAGCCTTGGCAATTCCTGGGCAGCAAAGATCCTTCTGTGGTGGCACCCTTTGTCTGGTAGGAATCTTCATTTAGATTCTATTTTCCAGGAGGTGGGACAGGCCATTGCAGAGCACAGTTGAAAAAAGGGAACAGCAGCTCTTTCCACCAGGAAAAATCTCTGGATCCTTTCGTTTCTGCTGCAGTTGGTGGAGCAGCCTGGGCACTTTTTGGGCAGCAAGACCTTTCTGTGCTGGCACCTTTTGTCTGGCAGGAATCTTCATTTGCATTCAGTTTTTCAGGAGCTGGTACCAGCCATTGCTGCGCAGGGCTGAAAAATGGGAACAGCAGCTCTTTCCACCAGGAAAAATCTCTGAATCCTTTCACTTCTGCTGCAGTTGGTGGGGCAGCCTGGGAACTTCTTGGGCAGGAAGAGTTTTCTGTGGTGGCACTTTTTGTCAGGGAGGAAACTTTATTTGGATTCAATTTTCCAGGAGGTGGGACCGGCCATTGCAGCGCAGGGCTGAAAAAAGGGAACAGCAGCTCTTTCCACCAGGAAAAACAGTCTGGATCCTTTCGCTTCTGCTGCAGTTGGTGGAGCAGCCTGGGCAGGTCTTGGGCAGCAAAGATCTTTCTGTGCTGGCACCTTTTGTCTGGCACGAATCTTCATTTGAATTCAGTTTTTCAGGAGGTGGTACCGGTCATTGCATCGCAGGGCTGAAAAAAGGGAACAGCAGCTCTTTCCCTCAGGAAAAATCTCTGGATCCTTTCACTTCTGCTGCAGTTGTTGGGGCAGCCTGGGCACTTCTTGGGCAGGAAGAGTTTTCTGTGGTGGCACTTTTTGTCAGGCAGGAATCTTCAATTGGACTCAATTTTCCAGGAGGTGGGACAGGCCATTGCAGCGCAGAACTGAAGAAAGGAAACAACGGCTCTTTTCACCAGGAAAAACAGTCTGGAAGCTTTGGTTTCAAGTGTAGTTGGGGCACCCTGGGCACTTCTAGGGCAGCAAGAGCTTTTTCTAGTGGCACCTTTTGATTGGCAGCAATCTTCATTTGCTTTCAATTTTTCAAAAGGTGCGACAGGCCACTGCAGCTCAGAACTGAAAAAAGGCAACAGCAGCTCTTTCCACCAGGAAAAACAGTCTGGAAGCTTTGGCTTCAGGTGTAGTTGGTGCAGCCTGGGCACTTCTTGGGCAGCAAAGATCTTTCTGTGGTGGCACCTTTTGTCTGGCAGCAATCTTCATTTGGAGTAAATTTTACAGGAGGTGGGACAGGCCATTGCAGCGCAGGGCTGAAAAAAAGGAACAGCAGCTCTTTCCCTAAGGAAAAAAAATCTGAAAGCTTTGGCTTCAAGTGTAGTTGGTGGGGCACCCTGGGCACTTCTTGGGCATCAAAGAGCTTTATGTGGTGGCACCTTTTGTCCGGTAGGAATCTTCATTTGGATTCTATTTTTCAGGAGGTGGGACAGGTCATTGCAGTGCAGAACTGAAAAAAGGGAACAGCAGCTCTTTCCACCAGGAAAAACAGTCTGGAAGCTTTGGCTTCAAGTGTAGTAGTTGGGGCACCATGGGCACTTCTTGGGCAGCAAAGAGCTTTCGGTGGTGGCACCTTTTGTCTGGCAGGAATCTTCATTTGCATTCAGTTTTTCAGGAGGTAGGACCGGCCATTGCAGCGCAGGGCTGAAAAAAAGGGAACAGCAGCTCTTTCCCTAAGGAAAAATCTCTGGATCCTTTCAATTCTGCTGCAGTTGTTGGGGCAGATTGGGCACTTCTTGGGCAGCAGAGAGCTTTGTGTGGTGGCACCTTTTGTCTGGCAGGAATCTTCATTTACATTCAATTTTCCAGGAGTTGGGACCGGCCATTGCAGCACAGGGCTGAAAAAAGGGAACAGCAGCTCTTTCCACCAGGAAAAAAAGTCTGGAAGCTTTGGTTTGGAGGTGCAGTTGGTGGGGCAGCCTGGGCACTTCTTGGGCAGCAAGGGTTTTCTGTGGTGGCACCTTTTTCTGGCAGGAATCTTTAGTTGGATTCAGTTTTGGGAGTTATTTTGGTCATTGTAGCGCATGGCTGAAAAATGGATGAGCAGCTCTTTTCCACAGGAAAGTAAGTCTGGATCTTTTGGTTTCAGGTGCAGTTGGTGGGGCAGCCTGGGCACTTCTTGGGAAGCAAGAACTTTCTGTGGTGGCACCTTTTTTCTAGGAGGTGTTTGTTCCCTGTTAGCAAGTCCCTTACGGCATCAATCACAGAGCACTGGGACTGCTCACAGGGCATGATGAAGTAAGACACCGGTAGTCGAGAAAGAGGGGCTAGAAAAATATATTCCTGTATCTAATTGCCTTCCTTAATTACAGAAATCGATACTCTCGTGACATGATCTGCACTGACCCTGCTAAGGATGTACTTTTGCCCTGAGCCCTTGCTCCAGATGTGCCAGGTACACCAAAGGAAACAAGAGAGAATCTCAGCGAAGCCAAAAATCAGCTCTTATGGCAGTTGACACTCTAAGGGGTTTAGCACTGGAGCTCAATCTCTCTGGGATGTCTGGTCCAGAACAGTGTATTTACTGAATGGTGCTGTTGCTGAACTTCCCTGGGCATGTTGCAATTGGCTACTGAGGCTGAAAGGTTTCCTCGAAGGATTTTTATCTTTTGAAACTACAGGCTGAATTTGAGGGATTAACTCCAGTATTCTGAAAGTGGAAAGTGGATCAAACAGAAAAGAGTGTTTCTTCTACAACAGAGTTGAAATAGTGCACTTGTAAAAATCACAAAGCTTGAAGCCTACTCAGCAGAGCTGATTCCTCATCTGCACTGATCATCAGCAACTGGCCTCTCTCCTATTTCAGGGTCTCATCTGTGTACACTGGATTAAGGCCTCCTAACTTCTTACGAAAAGTAGTGTTATAAGCTCACTTTTCTGCCAAGGTTTCCTTAGCAGATGGGTTGAAAAGCAAAACTTTGGTGCCATGACCAATGAATGCAGAGCGGTGCTAGAGAGCCCAAGGTTATTTGTGGTGCTAGCTTTGCTCCACTCTCTAATAACTGCTGTCCAGATCAGTGCTGGCAACAAGAATTCCAGGTTAACGCTTGTTTCATTTTTCAGGCTTTGCATTTCAAGAATGGAGAGTTGTTATTGGAAACTCTGCCATGGTTGTCAGTAACAGCCTCGGAAAACAGTTTTTCTTATTTCTGAGGGAGAAGTTTCCAACCCAGCTTTGGAGTATGGAAATAGTTGAATAATTTGTTGTACAATTGGAAATAAAAATCAATACATTTGCTGTGATTAATGTCTTAACTTATATTTGGCTAAAGAGCTCTTTTCTTGTTACCTTCTTTAAAAAATAGGACCCATAAGCAGAAAGGTGATCCCCTAACGCTGAAGTCCACTTGTTGCAACACAACCAATAGCAGCAATAATCACTTTCCAAAGATACAGAATTCTTTTCGAGATCACACACAAGAGATATCTCTACCTATTATGTGTCTATATACATATCTATACAAATACACACAAGAAAGTTTGGGGTTCCTGATGAGAGTTCTACACGGGTAATGAACAGAGGACTGGTTTGATGTGTCATACAACTGGGGGGACCAAGAACGTATGTTCTGAGCTTTGATTTACTGTCCTGGTTTGTAACTGCCTGCCTTCCCTTTGGGGGGAACACAGGCCTCTATTTTGCACGGTCTGTTTTGTTTTACTTTGCAGTGTAGACTAGGGGCAGAAGAGTTTTTGGAGCCAAACAGCTCGATGCAGATTCAGTTCCTTTAGTGGTGCCTAAAACTCAGGAGCTGGACTCCACGGTGCCGGTGGAACCCTCCCAACTCAGCCCGTTCCATGATTCCATCAAGTCCAACTGTCAACCCAGCACTGCCCCAGGAACCCCCAAACCACTAAAGCGTGTCAGCCATGGCCAGATGCAGGTGCCTCTGAAACACCTGCCGGCGTGCTGGCTCCGCCTGGGCAACCCATTGCAGTGCCCGAGCCCCCCCCGAAAAACACAGCGAGAAACCTTTCTCCAGGAGCTGACCTGCAGAAGCTCCCCTGCCTCAGCCTCGGGCCACGTGCCCCGGTCCTCCCAGCGCAGGCTCCTTTCCAGCAGCCCCCTCGGCAGAAGGCGGCTCAGGGCTCCCCTCTGCCCCCCCGGCCGGCTCCGCTCCGCCCCCGCTCCCGCCACGGCCCCGCTCGGCTCTGCACGGGGAAGGAACGCGCCCAGCCCCGGCCCGACACCCCGCGGGGGCCGCGCACCGGGGATCCCTCCCCGGGGCTCACTCATTGAGGGTCCCTCCCCGGGGCTCACTCCCCGGGGGTCACTTGCCGAGGGTCCCTCCCCGGGGCTCACTTGCCAGGGGTTGTTCACCGCGGGTCGCTCACCGGCTGTCATTTACTGGGGGCCGCTCACCAGCGGCCACTCGCCGGGGGCCGCGCACGGGGGGTCTCTCCCCCGGGGCCGCGCACCGGGGGCCACTCGCCGGAGGTCTCTCCCCTGGGGCCGCGCACCGGGGCCACTCGCCGGGGGTCGCTGCCCGGGGGTCGTTCAGCGGCAGCGCTCCCGCTCCCGGCCCCGCCCGCTCCCACCCTCACCCAAACCCCACCAACCGCCCCTCTCGGCCCCGCCCTCGCCCCGCCCAATCCCCGCCTCGCCCCGCCCACTCCACCGCCTCCCATTGGCTGCGCACGTTCGGCGTGGAGCGAGGAGCGCGCGGGGAGCGTTGCCTGGAAACCGGCGAGGGAATCCCGGGAATCCTCGAGGCGCCGGCGCTGCCCCGCCACTCCTGGAGCCAGCGGCCCTGCCCGCGCGGGGAGCGGGCACTCAGCGCCTGGCTGCGGCCGCCACAACGGACAGGGACGCAGGCGCGCGGAAGGCGCGCTTCGGCCCCCGGGCAGCGAGGAGCCCTTACCTTATATTTGGCTAAAGAGTTCTTTTCTTGTTACCTTCTTTAAAAAGTAGAACCCACAAGCAGAAAGGCGATCTCCTAAAGTGTTGTAACCTTTAAGTCCACTTGTTGCCACACAACAATAGCATGCCAATATCACTTCCAAAGATACAGAATCTTTTAGAGATACACACAAATAGATATCTAGACATATGTATGTGTATATATACATATCTATACAAATACACACAAGAAAGTTTGGGGTTCCTGATGAGAGTTCTACATGGGTAACAGCGGACTGGTTTGATGTGTCATACCACTGGGGGGACCATGAATGTAAGCTCTTTTTGATTTATTGTCCTGGTTTGTAACTGCCTGCCTTCCCTTTGGGGGGAACACAGGCCTCTATTTTGCACGGTCTGTTTTGTTTTACTTTGCAGTGTAGACTAGGGGCAGAAGAGTTTTTGGAGCCAAACAGCTCGACGCAGATTCAGTTCCTTTAGTGGTGCCTAAAACTCAGGAGCTGGACTCCACGGTGCCGGTGGAACCCTCCCAATTCAGCCCGTTCCATGATTCCATCAAGTCCAACTGTCAACCCAGCACTGCCTCAGGAACCCCCAAACCACTAAAGCGTGTCAGCCATGGCCAGATGCAGGTGCCTCTGAAACACCTGCCGGCGTGCTGGCTCCGCCTGGGCAACCCATTGCAGTGCCCGAGCCCCCCCCGAAAAACACAGCGAGAAACCTTTCTCCAGGAGCTGACCTGAAGAAGCTCCCCTGCCTCAGCCTCGGGCCACGTGCCCCGGTCCTCCCAGCGCAGGCTCCTTTCCAGCAGCCCCCTCGGCAGAAGGCGGCTCCGGGCTCCCCTCTGCCCCCCCGGCCGGCTCCGCTCCGGCCCCGCTCCCGCCACGGCCCCGCTCGGCTCTGCACGGGGAAGGAACGCGCCCAGCCCCGGCCCGACACCCCGCGGGGGCCGCGCACAGGGGATCCCTCCCCGGGGCTCACTCATTGGGGGTCCCTCCCCGGGGCTCACTCACCGGGGGTCACTTGCCGAGGGTCCCTCCCCGGGGCTCACTTCCCAGGGGTTGTTCACCGCGGGTCGCTCACCGCGGTCCCTCCCCAGGGCTCACTTACCGGGGCTTCTTCACCGCGGGTCGCTCACCGGCTGTCATTTACTGGGGGCCGCTCACCAGCGGCCACTCGCCGGGGGCCGCGCCCGGGGGGTCTCTCCCCCGGGGCCGCGC
>NW_024104128.1:7949-15578 GCF_003945595.2 Pipra filicauda
GCCAAGAAAAAACGTCTGGAACCTTTGGCTTGGAGGTGCAGTTGTTGGGGCAGCCTGGGCACTTCTTGGGCAGCAAGAGGTTTCTATGGTGGCACCTTTTGTCTGGAAGGAATCTTCATTTGTAGTAAATTTTTTAGGCAGGTGGGAGCAGTGATTTCAGTGCAGGGCTGAAAAAGGGGATCAGCAGCTCTTTCCACCAGGAAAAAAAGTCTTGAAGCTTTGGCTTGGAGCTGTAGTTGTTTGGGCAACCTGGGAACTTCTTGGGTAGCAAAGAGAGTTCTGTAATGGCACCTTTTGTCTGGCAGTAATCTTTATTTGGACTAAAGTTTTCAGGAGGTGGGACCGGCCTTTACAGTGCAGGGCTGAAAAAAGGGATCAGCCGCTCTTTCCACCAGGAAAAAAAGTCTGGAACTTTGGCTTGCAGGTGGTTTTTGGGGCAGCCCGGGCACTTTTTGGGCAGCAAGAGGTTTCTGTGGTGGCACCTTTTGTCTGGCAGGAATCTTCAGCTGGAGTAAATTTTTTAGGAGGTGGGACCGGTCATTCCAGCGCAGGGCTGAAAAAAGGGATCAGCAGCTCTTTCCACCAGGAAAAAAAGTCTGGAAGCTCTGGCTTGGAGGTTCAGTTTTTGTGGCAGCCTGGGCTCTTCTTGGGCAGCAAGAGGTTTCCGTGGTGGCACCTTTTGTCTGGCAGGAATCTTCAGCTGGACTGAATTTTTCAAGAGGTTGGACCGGCCATTGCAGTACAGGGCTGAAAAAAGGGATCAGCAGCTCTTTCCACCAAGAAAAAAAGGCTGGAACCTTTGGTCATGAGGTGTCGTTGTTGGGGCAGCCTGGGCACTTCTTGGGCAGCAAGAGGTTTCTGTGGTGGCACCTTTTGTCTGGCAGGAATCTTCATCTGGACTGAATTTTTCAAGAGGTTGGACCGGCCATTGCAGTGCAGGGCTGAAAAAAGGGATCAGCAGCTCTTTCCCCCAGGAAAAATAGTCTGGAACCTTTGGCTTGGAGGTGCAGTTGGTAGGGCAGCCTGGGCACTTCTTGGGCAGCAAGACCTTTCTGTGGTGGCACCTTTTTCTGGCAGGAATCTTCATCTGGACTGAATTTTCCATTACGTTGGACCGGCCATTGCAGTGCAGGGCTGAAAAAAGGGAACAGCAGCTCTTAACCCCAGGAAAAATAGTCTGGAAGCTTTCCCTTGGAGGTGCAGTTGGTAGGGCAGCCTGGGCACTTCTTGGGCAGCAAGAGGTTTCTGTGGTGGCACCTTTTGTCTTGCAGGAATCTTCATCTGTACTGAATTTTTCAAGAGGTTGGACCGGCCATTGCAGTGCAGGGCAGAAAAAAGGGATCAGCAGCTCTTTCCACCAGGAAAAAAAGTCTTGAACCTTTGGCTTCAGATGTAGTTGTTGGGGCAGCCTGGGCACTTCTTGGGCAGCAAGAGGTTTCTGTGGTGGCACCTTTTGTCTGGCAGGAATCTTCATCTGCACTGAATTTTTCAAGAGGTTGGACCGGCCATTGCAGTGCAGGGCTGAAAAAAGGGAACAGCAGCTCTTTCCACCAAGAAAAAAAGTCTGGAACCTTTGGCCATGAGTTGTAGTTGTTGGGGCAGCCTGGGCAGTTCTCGGGCAGCAAGACCTTTCTGTGGTGGCACCTTTTGTGTGGCAGGAATCTTCAGCTGGAGTTAATTTTTCAGGAGGTGGGACCAGTCATTTCAGTGCAGGGCTGAAAAAAGGGATCAGCAGCTCTTTCCACCAAGAAAAAAAGTCTGGAAGCTTTGGCTTGGAGGTGCAGTTTTTCTGGCAGCCTGGGCACTTCTTGGGCAGCAAGAGGTTTCTGTGGTGGCACCTTTTGTCTGGCAGGAATCTTCAGCTGGAGTAAATTTTTTAGGAGGTGGGACCAGTCATTCCAGCGCAGGGCAGAAAAAAGGGATCAGCAGCTCTTTCCACCAGGAAAAAAAGTCTGGAACCTTTGGCTTGGAGGTGCAGTTGGTGGGGCAGCCCGGGCACTTCTTGGGCAGCAAGAGGTTTCTGTGGTGGCACCTTTAGTCTGGCAGGAATCTTCATTGGGATTCTATTTTTAAAGAGGTTGGACCGGCCATTGCGTACAGGCAGAAAAAAGGGATCAGCAGGCTCTTTCCACCAGGAAAAAAAGATGGAGCTTGTACCTTGAGGTGTAGTTATGGGGCCCGCCTGGGCACTTCTTGGGCGCAAGAGTTTTCTGTGGTGGCCACTTTTTGTGCTGGCAGAATCTTCAGTATTGCATTCAATTTTCAGGAGGTTGAGCCAGGCATTGCATTGCCGCTGAAAAAAGGGATCAGCAGCTCTTTCCACCAGGAAAAAAAGTCTGGAAGCTTTGGCTTGGAGGTGCAGTTTTTGGGGCAGCCTGGGCACTTCTTGGGCAGCAAGAGGTTTCTGTGGTGGCACCTTTTGTCTGGCAGGAATCTTCATTTGCATTAAATATTCCAGCAGGTGGGACCAGTCATTTCAGTGCAGGGTTGAAAAAAGGGATCAGCAGCTCTTTCCCCCAGGAAAAATAGTCTGGAAGCTTTGGCTTGGAGGTGCAGTTGGTGGGGCAGCCTGGGCACTTCTTGGGCAGCAAAGAGATTTCTGTGGTGGCACCTTTTGTCTGTCAGGAATCTTCATTTGGATTCTATTTTCCAGGAGGTTGGACCAGCCATTGCAGTGCAGGGCTGAAAAAAGGAATCAGCAGCTCTTTCCCCCAGGAAAAAAAGTCTGGAACCTTTGGCCTTGAGGTAAAGTTTTTGTGGCAGCCTGGGCACTTCTTGGGAAGCAAAGAGATTTCTGTGGTGGTACCTTTTGTCTGGCAGGAATCTTCATTTGGATTTCTATTTTCCAGGAGGTGGGACCAGTCATTTCAGTGCACGGCTGAAAAAAGGGATCAGCAGCTCTTTCCCCCAGGAAAAATAGTCTGGAACCTTTGGCTTGGAGGTGCAGTTGGTGGGGCAGCCCGGGCACTTCTTGGGCAGCAAGAGTTTTCTGTGGTGGCACCTTTTGTCTGGCAGGAATCTTCATTTGCATTCAATTTTTCAGGAGGTGGAACCAGTCATTGCAGTGAAGGGCTGAAAAAAGGGATCAGCAGCTCTTTCCACCAGGAAAAAAAGTCTGGAAGCTTTCCCTTGGAGGTGAGTTGGTAGGCAGCCTGGGCACTCTCTTGGGCAGCAAGAGGTTTCTGTGGCTTGGCACCCAATTTTGTCTGGCAGTGAATTTCATCTGGACTGAATTTTTTCAGAGGGTTCGGCCCGGCCATTGCAAGTGCAGGGCTTGAAAAAGGGACTCAGCAGCTCTTCCGCACGAAAAAAAAGTCGGACGCTTTGGATTGGATGTGCAGTTTTTGGCAGCCTGGGCACTTATGGGCAGCAAAGAGATTTCTGTGGTGGTACCTTTTGTTTGGCAGGAATCTTCATCTGGACTGAATTTTTCCAGAGGTTGGACCGGCCATTGCAGTGCAGGGCTGAAAAAAGGAATCAGCAGCTCTTTCCCCCAGGAAAAAAAGTCTGGAACATTTGGCTTCAGGTGTAGTTGATGGGGCAGCCTGGGCACTTCTTGGGCAGCAAGAGGTTTCTGTGGTGGCACCTTTTGTCTGGAAGGAATCTTCATTTGTAGTAAATTTTTTAGGAGGTGGGACCAGTGATTTCAGTGCAGGGCTGAAAAAAGGGATCAGCAGCTCTTTCCACCAGGAAAAAAAGTCTTGAAGCTTTGGCTTGGAGCTGTAGTTGTTTGGGCAACCTGGGAACTTCTTGGGTAGCAAAGAGATTTCTGTAATGGCACCTTTTGTCTGGCAGTAATCTTTATTTGGACTAAAGTTTTCAGGAGGTGGGACCGGCCTTTACAGTGCAGGGCTGAAAAACGGGATCAGCAGCTCTTTCCACCAGGAAAAAAAGTCTGGAACTTTGGCTTGCAGGTGGTTTTTGGGGCAGCCCGGGCACTTTTTGGGCAGCAAGAGGTTTCTGTGGTGGCACCTTTTGTCTGGCAGGAATCTTCATTTGTAGTAAATTTTTTAGGAGGTGGGACCGGTCATTCCAGCGCAGGGCTGAAAAAAGGGATCAGCAGCTCTTTCCACCAGGAAAAAAAGTCTGGAAGCTCTGGCTTGGAGGTGCAGTTTTTGTGGCAGCCTGGGCTCTTCTTGGGCAGCAAGAGGTTTCTGTGGTGGCACCTTTTGTCTGGCAGGAATCTTCAGCTGGACTGAATTTTTCAAGAGGTTGGACCGGCCATTGCAGTACAGGGCTGAAAAAAGAGATCAGCAGCTCTTTCCACCAGGAAAAAAAGTCTGGAAGCTTTGACCTTGAGGTGTAGTTGATGGGGCAGCCTGGGCACTTCTTGGGCAGCAAGAGTTTTCTGTGGTGGCACCTTTTGTCTGGCAGGAATCTTCAGCTGGATTTCTATTTTCCAGGAGGTGGGACCGGCCACTGCAGTGCAGGGCTGAAAAAAGGGATCAGCAGCTCTTTCCACCAGCAAAAAAAGTCTAGAAGCTTTGGATTGGAGGTGCAGTTTTTGTGGCAGCCTGGGCACTTCTTGGGCAGCAAGAGGTTTCTGTGGTGGCACCTTTTGTCTGGCAGGAATCTTCATTTGTAGTAATTTTTTTAGGAGGTGGGACCGGTCATTCCAGCGCAGGGCAGAAAAAAGGGATCAGCAGCTCTTTCCACCAGGAAAAAAAGTCTGGAAGCTTTGGCTCTGAGGTGCAGTTGTTGGGGCAGCCTGGGCACTTCTTGGGCAGCAAGAGGTTTCTGTGGTGGCACCTTTTGTCTGGCAGGAATCTTCATCTGGACTGAATTTTTCAAGAGGTTGGACCGGCCATTGCAGTGCAGGGCTGAAAAAGGGATCAGCAGCTCTTTCCACCAAGAAAAAAAGTCTGGAAGCTTTGGCTTCAGGAGTAGTTGTTGGGGCAGCCTGGGCACTTTTTGGGCAGCAAGAGGTTTCTGTGGTGGCACCTTTTCTCTGGCAGGAATCTTCATTTGTAGTAATTTTTTTAGGAGGTGGGACCAGTGATTTCAGTGCAGGGCTGAAAAAAGGGATCAGCAGCTCTTTCCACCAGGGAAAAAGTCTTGAAGCTTTGGCTTGGAGCTGTAGTTGTTTGGGCAACCTGGGAACTTCTTGGGTAGCAAAGAGATTTCTGTAATGGCACCTTTTGTCTGGCAGTAATCTTTATTTGGACTAAAGTTTTCAGGAGGTGGGACCGGCCTTTACAGTGCAGGGCTGAAAAAAGGGATCAGCAGCGCTTTCCACCAGGAAAAAAAGTCTGGAACTTTGGCTTGCAGGTGGTTTTTGGGGCAGCCCGGGCACTTCTTGGGCAGCAAGAGGTTTCTGTGGTGGCACCTTTTGTCTGGCAGGAATCTTCATTTGTAGTAGATTTTTTAGGAGGTGGGACCGGTCATTCCAGCGCAGGGCTGAAAAAAGGGATCAGCAGCTCTTTCCACCAGGAAAAGACGTCTGGAAGCTCTGGCTTGGAGGTGCAGTTTTTGTGGCAGCCTGGGCTCTTCTTGGGCAGCAAGAGGTTTCTGTGGTGGCACCTTTTGTCTGGCGGAATCTATCATCTGACTGAAGGTTCCATTTACGTTGGACCGGCAATTGAAGTGCAGGGCTGAAAAAAGGATCAAGCAGCTCTTTCACCCCAGAAAAAAAAAAGTCTGGAGCTTTGTCCCTGAGGTAAAGTTTTTTGTGCAAGCCTGGGGCACTGCTTGGGAAGCAAAGAGATTTCGGGTGGTACCTTTTGTCTGGCAGGAATCTTCATTTGGATGCTATTTTCCAGGAGGTGGGACCAGCATTTTCAGTGCATGGCTGAGAAAAAAAAGGATCAAAGCTCTTTCCACCAGGAAAATGGTCTGAACCTTTGGCTTGGAGGTGCAGTTTGGTGGGGAAGCCTGGGCACTTTCTTGGGCAGCAAGACCTGTCGTGGTGGCCCTTTTGTCTGGCAGGAATCTATGTGGATTTCTATTTTTTCAGGAGGTGGGCCCGGCCAGTGCAAAGTGGCAGGCGGAAAAAGGGATCAGCAGCTCTTTCCACCAGCAAAAAAAGTCTGGAACCTTTGACCTTGAGGTGTAGTTGATGGGGCAGCCTGGGCACTTCTTGGGCAGCAAGAGTATTCTGTGATGGCACCTTTTGTCTGGCAGGAATCTTCATTTGCATTCAATTTTTCAGGAGGTCGGACCAGTCATTTCAGTGCAGGGCTGAAAAAAAGGATCAGCAGCTCTTTTCACCAGGAGAAATAGTCTGGAACCTTTGGATTGGAGATGCAGTTGTTGGGGCAGCCTGGGCACTTCTTGGGCAGCAAGAGGTTTCTGTGGTGGAACCTTATGTCTGGCAGGAATCTTCATCTGGACTGAATTTTTCAAGAGGTTGGACCGGCCATTGCAGTGCAGGGCAGAAAAAAGGGATCAGCAGCTCTTTCCACCAGGAAAAAAAGTCTGGAACCTTTGGCTTCAGGTGTAGTTGTTGGGATAGCCTGGGCACTTCTTGGGCAGCAAGACCTTTCTGTGGTGGCACCTTTTGTCTGGCAGGAATCTTCATTTGCATTCAATTTTTCAGGAGGTGGAACCAGTCATTGCAGTGCAGGGCAGAAAAAAGGGATCAGCAGCTCTTTCCACCAGGAAACAAAGTCTGGAAGTTTTGGCTTGGAGGTGCAGTTGTTGGGGCAGCCTGGGTACTTCTTGGGCAGCAAGAGGTTCTGTGGTGGCACCTTTTGTCTGGCAGGAACCTTCAGTTGGAGTAAATTTTTCAGATGGTGGGACAGGCCAGTGCAGCGCACGGATGAAAAAAGGGAACAGCAGCTCTTTCCACCAGGAAAAAAAGTCTGGAAGCTTTGGTTTGGAGGTGCAGTTTTTGGGGCAGCCTGGGCACTTGTTGGGCAGCAAAGAGATTTTTCTGGTGGCACCTTTTGTCTGTCAGGAATCTTCAGTTGGATTCTATTTTTCAGGAGGTGGGACCGGTCATTCCAGCACAGGGCAGAAAAAAGGTATCAGCACCTCTTTCCACCAGGAAAAAAAGTCTGGAAGCTTTGGTTTGGAGGTGCAGTTGTTGGGGCAGCCTGGGTACTTCTTGGGCAGCAAGAGGTTTCTGTGGTGGCACCTTTTGTCTGGCAGGAATCTTCAGTTGGATTCTATTTTTCAGGAGGTTGGACCGGCCATTGCAGTACAGGGCAGAAAAAAGGGATCAGCAGCTCTTTCCACCAGCAAAAAAAGTCTGGAACCTTTGGCCTTGAGGTGTAGTTGTTGGGGCAGCCTGGGCACTTCTTGGGCAGCAAGAGGTTTCTGTGGTGGCAACTTTTGTCTGGAAGGAATCTTCATTTGTAGTAAATTTTTTAGGCAGGTGGGACCGATCATTCCAGCACAGGGCAGAAAAAAGGGATCAGCAGCTCTTTCCACCAGGAAAAAAAGTCTGGAAGCTTTGGTTTGGAGGTGCAGTTCTTGGGGCAGCCTGGGCACTATCTGGGAAGCAGGAGATTTCTGTGGTGGCACCTTTTGTCTGGTAGGAATTTTCAGTTGGATTCTATTTTTCAGGAGGTGGAACCGGCCATTGCAGTGCATTGCTGAAAAAAGGGATCAGCAGCTCTTTCCACCAGCAAAAAAAGCCTGGAAGCTTTGGTTTGGAGGTGCAGTTTTTGGGGCAGCCTGGGCACTTCT